>NW_027402185.1:0-3563 GCF_003265705.2 Callorhinus ursinus
CGCTATTTCTTCCTCCTGGCTCCCGGCTGGACATTTTCTTCTTATATTGGTTGTATCACATTCCAGTAAGGTATGTTTCATATTTTTCTCACAATTGTTGCTCATTCTCTGTCTCTTTTCCTTTCTTCTTTTCTTCCAACTTGGGTTATGATGTCTATGATGACTAATTTTATGTGTCAAATTTACGGGTGATGGGGAGCGCAGAAGAAACATGATTTCTGGTGTGTCTGGGAGGATGTTTCTGGGTGGGGTCAGCATTTTAATTGATGGGCCCAGTAAAGCAGGTGGCCCTCCCCAGTGGAGACGGGTCTCACTCACTGAGGGCCTGAATAGAACATCAAACAGAGGAAGGAGGAATTTGCCCCTTCCCTGCCTCGCTGCTTGAGCTGGACATTTCATGTCATCTTCTCCTGCCCTTGGGCCAGAATTTATACGGTCAGCTCCCCTGGTTCTCAGGCCTTCAAGACTCAGATTGAATTATACCAGCAGCTTTCTTGAGTCTCCAGCTTGTGACTGGTAGGTTGTGGGACTTCTCCGCTTCTACGTTCATGTGAACCAGTTTGTCATAATGAATTTTTTTCTATCATCTATCTATTATCTATCTATCTATCTATCATCTATCTGTCTACTCACTTATCCATCCACTCATCTATCCTATTGGTTCTGGATCTCCAGAGAACCTTGACTATTACAATGTCCTTAACAGAAGAAAAGTTTTTAATTTATTATGTTATGTTTTTACATTCAGCAATAAGGCCTCTGAGTTTTGCGTCTAGCTTATGAAGACCTAACCAACCCCAAGAATATCTATCTTTTCTGGTAGTTTTACAATGTGTTTTCTATGCAAAGTTCTTTAATCCTTTAGGCATTTATGTTTATATATGGCATAAAGCAAGATTTAAAATGTTTTGCTTTGTTTTTTTTTTTAAATGGATCTTTGATTATCTGAATGCAATGAAAGTCTCTCCTCTCCCCACTTCCTTAACATTAGGTTTTTCTTGGGCGCCTGGGTGGCTCAGTCAGTTAAGCGTCTGCCTTCAGCTCAGGTCATGATCCCAGGGTCCTGGGATTGAGCCCTGCGTCGGGCTCCCTGCTCGGCGGGGAGCCTGTTTCTCTCTCCCTCTTCCACTCCTGCCTGCTCATGTGCTGTCTTGCTCTCGCTCTCTCTCAAATAAATAAAGTCTTAAAAAAAATTAGGCCTTTATCATACTTCACTTCCGTTGTATCAGAATTCTCTATTATAACACCCATAACCCTGTCTCTTCCTGACTCAGCATATAGTTTTAATTTCTGTATTTTTATAATGTGTTCAAGTATATGATAAGGCAATATACTTGAGCATATTATATGTTGAACCTCATGAACCTTCTTTTATCCTCTTTACAGATTTTTTTTAAAGATTTTATTTTTTAAGTAATCTCTACACCCAAAGTGGGGCTTGAACTCATGACCTCAAGATCAAGAGTCTCATGCTCCACAGACTGAGCCAGCCAGGCGCCCCCTCTTTACAGTACTGAGTGTTCCCATTCAGGAATAATTAGTCTCTCTATCCATTCACATTTCTTATTATGTTCTATATCAAGGTTTTCTTATTTTTAATTATTAACAGCTTTTTTCTAAATAAGTTTAGACCTTTCTTATTAATTTTCTTCCTTCCACTGTTTTACACCTACAATTAAAAGTTGAAATCTCACTCCTTCGACCTTAAAGATAATGGAACCAAATCTCTGAAATCATTACCATTTTAGTCAATTTGCATTTAAGTTTGGAGGGTGGCTTGGATCACCACCCAAGCTATGGACGGTCATCTTAAACTATGAAACTTATCATATTGAAAGTGTTTTGAACCCCTGAGCCCCACGACTGTGCACAAGGTCATGGAGAGACAAGGATGGGCTTGGCATTTTCATACCAGGGAACTTGCTGGGGTTTAAGAAGGGTGTGCTTTCTCTCCGAGATAGGAATCCCTACTTACCAACTTCAGGGACACAGTCCTGAGGGTTACACGATTCTTTCTCTTCTGGTTTCAACTGAGGGTCACAGAGATTGCTTAGGGTCATGTCATCTGACAGGCAGCGCACTTCGCGGACCCGGAAGCCACCCTGGCAGCTCTTGGAACACTGCATGGTGACAAAAAGAGAGGGGTAGGTTTTTGGCCGTCCATTAGCTCAGCACACTGGAAGGGCAGATACTGCAAAATTTCAAACATCTTCGAAAGGAAAACAAACTCCCATGCATCAACAAACATCAACAACCATCAACTCATGGCCAACTGTGTCCCATCTATACCCCACCCATGTCTACTCCACTTCTATTTTGAGGCAAATCTAGACATCACATCAGTTCTTCTATAATATTGCAGTTTGTAGCTTTAAAAGGTGAAACTCTTAAAAAGTTACCACAATTGTATTATTACACCTAGAAATTAACAATATGTCCTTATCTTCAAGAATATATTCAGAGTTCCCATTTCCACTTCTCTTGTGAACCTCAAGTTTTTAATACTTTCTTTTTCTTTTTTGAATCAGGATGCACAACAGGCCTGCACATTGCAGTTGACCGACAGGCCTTTTAGGACTCTTTTTTTTAAAAATATTTTATTTATTTATTTGACAGAGAGAGAGAGAGAGAGCACAACCAGGGTAAGTGGCAGGCAGAGGGAGAAGCAGGCTTCCTGCCGAGCAGGGAGCCCGATGCGGGGCTTGATCCCAGGACCCTGGGATCATGACCAGAGCCGAAGGCAGCCGCTTAACTAACTGAGCCACCCAGGGGCCCCTAGGACTCTTTTTAATCCACAGGTTCACCCCCATTGCCTTTTTCCCCCATTGTACTTTATTATCTGGAGGAAAGGAGTCATTTGTCCTGTAGAGTTTCCCATAGTCAGGATTTTGCTGACTGCATCTGCATCGTACAATTTAACATCTTTCTCTGTCCTCTGCATTTCGTGTAAATTGGAAGTTGGGTATAGAAGAGGCCCTAACAGGTGCAGGTTTGTTTGTTTTTGTGGTGAGACTGCTTCATTGGATGTGTGTGGTTGTCTCTGTTTTGGGGATGTCAGCAGCCACGGATGTGCCATGTCCAGATCTATTAATTCACTTGTGGTTGAAGAGTGGTGATAAAACTCTATCATCTCTTCTTCTTTTATTAGCTATGGAACGAAAATAATCCCTGCCCCCATCCCTACCTAGATTTGCTCTTTGGTAAACCCAGTGGTACCGCTTGTTTAGGAAAGATGGGGTAAATGCTTGATTACTTTCCTTTATTTATCAGTCTTCAGAATAATGAGATGGTTTCCCTAATGGTGGATCCTCCAATGAGTTTATTATTATTATACACTTATTATAAATGGATGGGTTTAAATACATGTGATGTATTTCATTCAATCTATGGCAATTAATATCTTTACTGATGTTCACTGATGTCTCCTCAGTGGCTAGTCTGAGCCCTCAGAACTTGGTGCTTGAGTCCTTCGGGCATGAACTCCATTGTCTTTGAGAACTTCCTTGCCACTTGGGATATATAAGAAGAAAATGTCCAGCCGGGAGCCAGGAGGAAGAAATAGC
>NW_027402186.1:0-1976 GCF_003265705.2 Callorhinus ursinus
TTGACTGCATGGAAAAAGTTACCGACCACTGGCACAAGGACAGAGGAATTATCTAAAATAAGACAGGGGCCCGATGAACGTTATCAAGACTTTGTTTCACGGCTTTTGCAAGCCGTAAGTAGAATTGTTGTAGACGGAGAGGCAGGAACTATTATAGTGAAGCAGCTAGCCTTTGAGAATGCCAATTCATGTCAGGCGGCTATAAGGCCTTGGAAGTCCATGGGCACCCTTGAGGATTTTTTTTGCGGCTGTGTGCAGACATTGGTCCCAGTTATGTACAAGGGGTGACTTTAGCAGCAGCCCTTCGAGGAATTCCTCCGCAGCAGCTACATACACAACTTCTTAAAAAACAAAAGGGAAAGTTCCCAATGAATTCTAAAGCTCGCATGCCCTGCTTTCTATGCGGGGAACTTGGACACTTTCGTAATGAATGCCCCAAGGGCTCAAGACAAGCCCCATCTTTCAACTTTCCCTCGGGGAACCCCCCTAATAAGCCACAGCCACCTTCTGTGTGTCCCAGGTGTATGCGGGGACGGCACTGGGCCAATGAGTGTCGATCAAAAACTGACCGCCTTGGCCGCCCCCTGCAGCAGGGAAACTCCCAACGGGGCTTCCCGCAGCCCCACCAAACAATAGCGACAATGCTCTCCCCCCCACCTCTGAGGTCAGAGCCAACACGGCAGACCTCCCTGGGATTGAATCCCTTCACCGAGGCACCCCAGCCAGTGCAGGATTAGATCTGGCCCCAAACAGCTCTGTTTATTTAGAAGCTGGCATGCCCCCTCAACCAATAAGTACAGGGATATGGGGACCTCTCCCCCCAAACACATGGGGCTTACTATTAAGTAGATCTAGTTAGACCCTGAAGGGCTTAATAGTATATCCAGGATTTTGTGCAAATTTTCACATCACTCATACAACAGGTATTCCTTATAATTCTCAAGGTCAGGCCATTGTCGAAAGAGCCCATTCCACCCTCAAAATGTACCTCAAAAAACTAAAAGAGGGGGAAATACTACAGGGGAAAATAAAATATTCACCTCACTTACACCTTTCATTAGTACTCTTTGTTTTAAATTTTTTGAATGTTGACTCGGTTGGCCGCACTGCCGCCGAACGTTTTTGGCAGCCTGAGCAGGCTCCCCTCCTCTATGCAAAGTGGCGTGACCCCGCCACTGCGGAGTGGAGGGGACCTGACCCGGTCCTACGCCAGGGCCGAGGATGTGCTTGTATCTTTCCCCAGGATGAGGAGACGCCACGCTGGCTCCCGCTCCGATGCGTCCGCATTGTCCGTGATGGTTTGCAGAATGAGGCGGCTCCAGATCCGCTCCGGGAGGACGAGGAGACGCCCCGCCTCGGATCAGAGGAAAATAACATGCGGAGACATCAAAGCCCTGACCGCTCGAGCTGAGGCCACCGTGCGTGAGTCGGGCCAGCCAGTCACGGCTGTTGCCCTTTTCCTTGCCATGCTATCACTTTTAACCCTTGACTCTGCCCAGGCCTCTCCTTACTGGGCTTTTGTCCCGGATCCTCCTACCGCGAGGGCGGTCACCTGGAAGGATCCCTCACCCACGGTGTTTACTAACTTCACAGACATTTTTGATGGGCCTGAGATTTCCGGCCTCACTCATGCCGTGGCGCCTTTTAACTGGACCAGCCTGGCTTCTGCCCCCCCCCATTTGTTTCCAGGCCATCGATGGCCCTGAGGCGCCCCATTATGGATGCGTGGTCACTTCACCAGTCTCCCGAAGAATCCGCTCTTGGTATGGAACTGAGCCACCCGGAGGAGACACTTTGACACCTCATGTAATGGTGGAGAATTGGGACATCAACGAGGTTGTCCTTCAACATCGACGGCCCCTGCCTGTTGGCCGTTTCGGACCCGCTTCCAGATCCCTTGAGACCCCATACCTTGACTATCCCCTCTGCAAATCTGACCTAACATGGAAAACCTATGGACCCTCTTGGAAAACCTG
>NW_027402186.1:2076-3563 GCF_003265705.2 Callorhinus ursinus
GACACCCGGACTTATGGAAAATTGTTGCGGCCATGAGAGATGTTAAAACTAATTCACCCCTTTTCCCTGGCTTCCCCACGGGCCCATTGACATTTCAAATTCAGGCATGTCTTTCCCCACCGTTTCTGTTTGTGGTGGGGGACGGATCCATGGTGCCCGAGGTTAAGGCCAATGGAACCCTTTACAAAATAACTTGTGAGGAATGTTATCTCACCAACTGTTTGCCTTTACCCGGCGCCCCAAATCCAACAAAGATGGTTTTTCTAGCCATGCAGCCCCCTTATCTAATGATGCCTGTAGAGGTGGGGGGGCCCTGGTATAGAGATTATGGCTACCAATTTGCACAAGAACTGGAAGGCCTACTTAGTCGGGGGCGACGTTTCCTAGGCCTCCTGATAGCCGGCATCACTGCCTTGGTGTCTTTGATAGCATCAGCTACTGTCTCCATGGTGGCACTGTCCCAGGGCATACATACTGCCGCTCATGTAAATAACTTGGCTCATAATGTCTCCCAGACCCTTGCTACACAAGGAAGTATAGATAGAAAAATTTTGGCTCGCCTAGATGGTTTAGAGCAGGCGGTCGAATATTTGGGCACCCAATATTCATTGTTACATACTCGTTTGTCCTTTGTATGCCACGGAGGGTATGGTTCCATTTGTGTGACCCCCCTGAAAGCTGACAATGTCTCCTGGGAAACGGTGCAGAGGCACTTACAAGGTATCTGGCATGAGACAAATGTAAGCCTAGATCTGTTTCAATTGCAAGAACAAATAAACAATATAGCCTCCTCCCATCTGCATGTAGTCACCCCCAGAGACGTGGCACAATCCTTTCTACAAAAGCTACAGGGGTTTAACCCCTTTAATATCCTCCAACATTCCTTTTGGATTATGTGTGCTCTGGTTGTAGGGGTAGCCTTATTACTCTGCTTATGGTATGCTTGGAGTCGCTGTCTGTTTGCTTTCATGGCTAGTACCCAAGCAAATGTACACATGTTACATTTAAAGATAAAAGGGGGATATGTCGGGAGCCATGAGCAACAAAGGGGTTAATCGGGTAGAGCAAAGGCTCCCTGATCCCTTTGAACCATGGCCACCTAACTGCCCCCATACAAGAACATGTTGTACTGGCTAGCCTGAGTTGTTTATAGGCCAAGAAAACCACAGTGTTACTGATAGACCCTGAAAGATAGCGCACCTGGCCCTTTAAAGGCATAACGCGTAAACAAAACTGGGAAGAAACTATGCCCTTGAGGAATCTGGCCTTGAATTAGAAACACGGGACGGAGCCAGGAGAAGGGCAGGGAGGAACCTGTGGAACTTGTTTATGTCTTATTGTTATGTAACCTAAGCCTATATAAAGTGTGTGAGAAAGAATAAAGTTGTTGCTCGCGGCATCCCCGTGGGCAACCCTCCTGTTCCCATACTTTTATGTTTCATTCTCTTACCCTCACCCCTGTTCGACCTTGCACGCGGGCCGTGGCA
>NW_027402187.1:0-3563 GCF_003265705.2 Callorhinus ursinus
GCTATTTCTTCCTCCTGGCTCCCGGCTGGACATTTTCTTCTTATATATCCCAAGTGGCAAGGAAGTTCTCAAAGACAATGGAGTTCATGCCCGAAGGACTCAAGCACCAAGTTCTGAGGGCTCAGACTAGCCACTGAGGAGACATCAGTGAACATCAGTAAAGATATTAATTGCCATAGATTGAATGAAATACATCACATGTATTTAAACCCATCCATTTATAATAAGTGTATAATAATAATAAACTCATTGGAGGATCCACCATTAGGGAAACCATCTCATTATTCTGAAGACTGATAAATAAAGGAAAGTAATCAAGCATTTACCCCATCTTTCCTAAACAAGCGGTACCACTGGGTTTACCAAAGAGCAAATCTAGGTAGGGATGGGGGCAGGGATTATTTTCGTTCCATAGCTAATAAAAGAAGAAGAGATGATAGAGTTTTATCACCACTCTTCAACCACAAGTGAATTAATAGATCTGGACATGGCACATCCGTGGCTGCTGACATCCCCAAAACAGAGACAACCACACACATCCAATGAAGCAGTCTCACCACAAAAACAAACAAACCTGCACCTGTTAGGGCCTCTTCTATACCCAACTTCCAATTTACACGAAATGCAGAGGACAGAGAAAGATGTTAAATTGTACGATGCAGATGCAGTCAGCAAAATCCTGACTATGGGAAACTCTACAGGACAAATGACTCCTTTCCTCCAGATAATAAAGTACAATGGGGGAAAAAGGCAATGGGGGTGAACCTGTGGATTAAAAAGAGTCCTAGGGGCCCCTGGGTGGCTCAGTTAGTTAAGCGGCTGCCTTCGGCTCTGGTCATGATCCCAGGGTCCTGGGATCAAGCCCCGCATCGGGCTCCCTGCTCGGCAGGAAGCCTGCTTCTCCCTCTGCCTGCCACTTACCCTGGTTGTGCTCTCTCTCTCTCTCTCTGTCAAATAAATAAATAAAATATTTTTAAAAAAAAGAGTCCTAAAAGGCCTGTCGGTCAACTGCAATGTGCAGGCCTGTTGTGCATCCTGATTCAAAAAAGAAAAAGAAAGTATTAAAAACTTGAGGTTCACAAGAGAAGTGGAAATGGGAACTCTGAATATATTCTTGAAGATAAGGACATATTGTTAATTTCTAGGTGTAATAATACAATTGTGGTAACTTTTTAAGAGTTTCACCTTTTAAAGCTACAAACTGCAATATTATAGAAGAACTGATGTGATGTCTAGATTTGCCTCAAAATAGAAGTGGAGTAGACATGGGTGGGGTATAGATGGGACACAGTTGGCCATGAGTTGATGGTTGTTGATGTTTGTTGATGCATGGGAGTTTGTTTTCCTTTCGAAGATGTTTGAAATTTTGCAGTATCTGCCCTTCCAGTGTGCTGAGCTAATGGACGGCCAAAAACCTACCCCTCTCTTTTTGTCACCATGCAGTGTTCCAAGAGCTGCCAGGGTGGCTTCCGGGTCCGCGAAGTGCGCTGCCTGTCAGATGACATGACCCTAAGCAATCTCTGTGACCCTCAGTTGAAACCAGAAGAGAAAGAATCGTGTAACCCTCAGGACTGTGTCCCTGAAGTTGGTAAGTAGGGATTCCTATCTCGGAGAGAAAGCACACCCTTCTTAAACCCCAGCAAGTTCCCTGGTATGAAAATGCCAAGCCCATCCTTGTCTCTCCATGACCTTGTGCACAGTCGTGGGGCTCAGGGGTTCAAAACACTTTCAATATGATAAGTTTCATAGTTTAAGATGACCGTCCATAGCTTGGGTGGTGATCCAAGCCACCCTCCAAACTTAAATGCAAATTGACTAAAATGGTAATGATTTCAGAGATTTGGTTCCATTATCTTTAAGGTCGAAGGAGTGAGATTTCAACTTTTAATTGTAGGTGTAAAACAGTGGAAGGAAGAAAATTAATAAGAAAGGTCTAAACTTATTTAGAAAAAAGCTGTTAATAATTAAAAATAAGAAAACCTTGATATAGAACATAATAAGAAATGTGAATGGATAGAGAGACTAATTATTCCTGAATGGGAACACTCAGTACTGTAAAGAGGGGGCGCCTGGCTGGCTCAGTCTGTGGAGCATGAGACTCTTGATCTTGAGGTCATGAGTTCAAGCCCCACTTTGGGTGTAGAGATTACTTAAAAAATAAAATCTTTAAAAAAAATCTGTAAAGAGGATAAAAGAAGGTTCATGAGGTTCAACATATAATATGCTCAAGTATATTGCCTTATCATATACTTGAACACATTATAAAAATACAGAAATTAAAACTATATGCTGAGTCAGGAAGAGACAGGGTTATGGGTGTTATAATAGAGAATTCTGATACAACGGAAGTGAAGTATGATAAAGGCCTAATTTTTTTTAAGACTTTATTTATTTGAGAGAGAGCGAGAGCAAGACAGCACATGAGCAGGCAGGAGTGGAAGAGGGAGAGAGAAACAGGCTCCCCGCCGAGCAGGGAGCCCGATGCAGGGCTCAATCCCAGGACCCTGGGATCATGACCTGAGCTGAAGGCAGACGCTTAACTGACTGAGCCACCCAGGCGCCCAAGAAAAACCTAATGTTAAGGAAGTGGGGAGAGGAGAGACTTTCATTGCATTCAGATAATCAAAGATCCATTTAAAAAAAAAAACAAAGCAAAACATTTTAAATCTTGCTTTATGCCATATATAAACATAAATGCCTAAAGGATTAAAGAACTTTGCATAGAAAACACATTGTAAAACTACCAGAAAAGATAGATATTCTTGGGGTTGGTTAGGTCTTCATAAGCTAGACGCAAAACTCAGAGGCCTTATTGCTGAATGTAAAAACATAACATAATAAATTAAAAACTTTTCTTCTGTTAAGGACATTGTAATAGTCAAGGTTCTCTGGAGATCCAGAACCAATAGGATAGATGAGTGGATGGATAAGTGAGTAGACAGATAGATGATAGATAGATAGATAGATAATAGATAGATGATAGAAAAAAATTCATTATGACAAACTGGTTCACATGAACGTAGAAGCGGAGAAGTCCCACAACCTACCAGTCACAAGCTGGAGACTCAAGAAAGCTGCTGGTATAATTCAATCTGAGTCTTGAAGGCCTGAGAACCAGGGGAGCTGACCGTATAAATTCTGGCCCAAGGGCAGGAGAAGATGACATGAAATGTCCAGCTCAAGCAGCGAGGCAGGGAAGGGGCAAATTCCTCCTTCCTCTGTTTGATGTTCTATTCAGGCCCTCAGTGAGTGAGACCCGTCTCCACTGGGGAGGGCCACCTGCTTTACTGGGCCCATCAATTAAAATGCTGACCCCACCCAGAAACATCCTCCCAGACACACCAGAAATCATGTTTCTTCTGCGCTCCCCATCACCCGTAAATTTGACACATAAAATTAGTCATCATAGACATCATAACCCAAGTTGGAAGAAAAGAAGAAAGGAAAAGAGACAGAGAATGAGCAACAATTGTGAGAAAAATATGAAACATACCTTACTGGAATGTGATACAACCAATATAAGAAGAAAATGTCCAGCCGGGAGCCAGGAGGAAGAAATAGCG
>NW_027402188.1:0-1976 GCF_003265705.2 Callorhinus ursinus
TTGACTGCATGGAAAAAGTTACCGACCACTGGCACAAGGACAGAGGAATTATCTAAAATAAGACAGGGGCCCGATGAACGTTATCAAGACTTTGTTTCACGGCTTTTGCAAGCCGTAAGTAGAATTGTTGTAGACGGAGAGGCAGGAACTATTATAGTGAAGCAGCTAGCCTTTGAGAATGCCAATTCATGTCAGGCGGCTATAAGGCCTTGGAAGTCCATGGGCACCCTTGAGGATTTTTTTTGCGGCTGTGTGCAGACATTGGTCCCAGTTATGTACAAGGGGTGACTTTAGCAGCAGCCCTTCGAGGAATTCCTCCGCAGCAGCTACATACACAACTTCTTAAAAAACAAAAGGGAAAGTTCCCAATGAATTCTAAAGCTCGCATGCCCTGCTTTCTATGCGGGGAACTTGGACACTTTCGTAATGAATGCCCCAAGGGCTCAAGACAAGCCCCATCTTTCAACTTTCCCTCGGGGAACCCCCCTAATAAGCCACAGCCACCTTCTGTGTGTCCCAGGTGTATGCGGGGACGGCACTGGGCCAATGAGTGTCGATCAAAAACTGACCGCCTTGGCCGCCCCCTGCAGCAGGGAAACTCCCAACGGGGCTTCCCGCAGCCCCACCAAACAATAGCGACAATGCTCTCCCCCCCACCTCTGAGGTCAGAGCCAACACGGCAGACCTCCCTGGGATTGAATCCCTTCACCGAGGCACCCCAGCCAGTGCAGGATTAGATCTGGCCCCAAACAGCTCTGTTTATTTAGAAGCTGGCATGCCCCCTCAACCAATAAGTACAGGGATATGGGGACCTCTCCCCCCAAACACATGGGGCTTACTATTAAGTAGATCTAGTTAGACCCTGAAGGGCTTAATAGTATATCCAGGATTTTGTGCAAATTTTCACATCACTCATACAACAGGTATTCCTTATAATTCTCAAGGTCAGGCCATTGTCGAAAGAGCCCATTCCACCCTCAAAATGTACCTCAAAAAACTAAAAGAGGGGGAAATACTACAGGGGAAAATAAAATATTCACCTCACTTACACCTTTCATTAGTACTCTTTGTTTTAAATTTTTTGAATGTTGACTCGGTTGGCCGCACTGCCGCCGAACGTTTTTGGCAGCCTGAGCAGGCTCCCCTCCTCTATGCAAAGTGGCGTGACCCCGCCACTGCGGAGTGGAGGGGACCTGACCCGGTCCTACGCCAGGGCCGAGGATGTGCTTGTATCTTTCCCCAGGATGAGGAGACGCCACGCTGGCTCCCGCTCCGATGCGTCCGCATTGTCCGTGATGGTTTGCAGAATGAGGCGGCTCCAGATCCGCTCCGGGAGGACGAGGAGACGCCCCGCCTCGGATCAGAGGAAAATAACATGCGGAGACATCAAAGCCCTGACCGCTCGAGCTGAGGCCACCGTGCGTGAGTCGGGCCAGCCAGTCACGGCTGTTGCCCTTTTCCTTGCCATGCTATCACTTTTAACCCTTGACTCTGCCCAGGCCTCTCCTTACTGGGCTTTTGTCCCGGATCCTCCTACCGCGAGGGCGGTCACCTGGAAGGATCCCTCACCCACGGTGTTTACTAACTTCACAGACATTTTTGATGGGCCTGAGATTTCCGGCCTCACTCATGCCGTGGCGCCTTTTAACTGGACCAGCCTGGCTTCTGCCCCCCCCCATTTGTTTCCAGGCCATCGATGGCCCTGAGGCGCCCCATTATGGATGCGTGGTCACTTCACCAGTCTCCCGAAGAATCCGCTCTTGGTATGGAACTGAGCCACCCGGAGGAGACACTTTGACACCTCATGTAATGGTGGAGAATTGGGACATCAACGAGGTTGTCCTTCAACATCGACGGCCCCTGCCTGTTGGCCGTTTCGGACCCGCTTCCAGATCCCTTGAGACCCCATACCTTGACTATCCCCTCTGCAAATCTGACCTAACATGGAAAACCTATGGACCCTCTTGGAAAACCTG
>NW_027402188.1:2076-3563 GCF_003265705.2 Callorhinus ursinus
GACACCCGGACTTATGGAAAATTGTTGCGGCCATGAGAGATGTTAAAACTAATTCACCCCTTTTCCCTGGCTTCCCCACGGGCCCATTGACATTTCAAATTCAGGCATGTCTTTCCCCACCGTTTCTGTTTGTGGTGGGGGACGGATCCATGGTGCCCGAGGTTAAGGCCAATGGAACCCTTTACAAAATAACTTGTGAGGAATGTTATCTCACCAACTGTTTGCCTTTACCCGGCGCCCCAAATCCAACAAAGATGGTTTTTCTAGCCATGCAGCCCCCTTATCTAATGATGCCTGTAGAGGTGGGGGGGCCCTGGTATAGAGATTATGGCTACCAATTTGCACAAGAACTGGAAGGCCTACTTAGTCGGGGGCGACGTTTCCTAGGCCTCCTGATAGCCGGCATCACTGCCTTGGTGTCTTTGATAGCATCAGCTACTGTCTCCATGGTGGCACTGTCCCAGGGCATACATACTGCCGCTCATGTAAATAACTTGGCTCATAATGTCTCCCAGACCCTTGCTACACAAGGAAGTATAGATAGAAAAATTTTGGCTCGCCTAGATGGTTTAGAGCAGGCGGTCGAATATTTGGGCACCCAATATTCATTGTTACATACTCGTTTGTCCTTTGTATGCCACGGAGGGTATGGTTCCATTTGTGTGACCCCCCTGAAAGCTGACAATGTCTCCTGGGAAACGGTGCAGAGGCACTTACAAGGTATCTGGCATGAGACAAATGTAAGCCTAGATCTGTTTCAATTGCAAGAACAAATAAACAATATAGCCTCCTCCCATCTGCATGTAGTCACCCCCAGAGACGTGGCACAATCCTTTCTACAAAAGCTACAGGGGTTTAACCCCTTTAATATCCTCCAACATTCCTTTTGGATTATGTGTGCTCTGGTTGTAGGGGTAGCCTTATTACTCTGCTTATGGTATGCTTGGAGTCGCTGTCTGTTTGCTTTCATGGCTAGTACCCAAGCAAATGTACACATGTTACATTTAAAGATAAAAGGGGGATATGTCGGGAGCCATGAGCAACAAAGGGGTTAATCGGGTAGAGCAAAGGCTCCCTGATCCCTTTGAACCATGGCCACCTAACTGCCCCCATACAAGAACATGTTGTACTGGCTAGCCTGAGTTGTTTATAGGCCAAGAAAACCACAGTGTTACTGATAGACCCTGAAAGATAGCGCACCTGGCCCTTTAAAGGCATAACGCGTAAACAAAACTGGGAAGAAACTATGCCCTTGAGGAATCTGGCCTTGAATTAGAAACACGGGACGGAGCCAGGAGAAGGGCAGGGAGGAACCTGTGGAACTTGTTTATGTCTTATTGTTATGTAACCTAAGCCTATATAAAGTGTGTGAGAAAGAATAAAGTTGTTGCTCGCGGCATCCCCGTGGGCAACCCTCCTGTTCCCATACTTTTATGTTTCATTCTCTTACCCTCACCCCTGTTCGACCTTGCACGCGGGCCGTGGCA
>NW_027402189.1:0-3563 GCF_003265705.2 Callorhinus ursinus
CGCTATTTCTTCCTCCTGGCTCCCGGCTGGACATTTTCTTCTTATATTGGTTGTATCACATTCCAGTAAGGTATGTTTCATATTTTTCTCACAATTGTTGCTCATTCTCTGTCTCTTTTCCTTTCTTCTTTTCTTCCAACTTGGGTTATGATGTCTATGATGACTAATTTTATGTGTCAAATTTACGGGTGATGGGGAGCGCAGAAGAAACATGATTTCTGGTGTGTCTGGGAGGATGTTTCTGGGTGGGGTCAGCATTTTAATTGATGGGCCCAGTAAAGCAGGTGGCCCTCCCCAGTGGAGACGGGTCTCACTCACTGAGGGCCTGAATAGAACATCAAACAGAGGAAGGAGGAATTTGCCCCTTCCCTGCCTCGCTGCTTGAGCTGGACATTTCATGTCATCTTCTCCTGCCCTTGGGCCAGAATTTATACGGTCAGCTCCCCTGGTTCTCAGGCCTTCAAGACTCAGATTGAATTATACCAGCAGCTTTCTTGAGTCTCCAGCTTGTGACTGGTAGGTTGTGGGACTTCTCCGCTTCTACGTTCATGTGAACCAGTTTGTCATAATGAATTTTTTTCTATCATCTATCTATTATCTATCTATCTATCTATCATCTATCTGTCTACTCACTTATCCATCCACTCATCTATCCTATTGGTTCTGGATCTCCAGAGAACCTTGACTATTACAATGTCCTTAACAGAAGAAAAGTTTTTAATTTATTATGTTATGTTTTTACATTCAGCAATAAGGCCTCTGAGTTTTGCGTCTAGCTTATGAAGACCTAACCAACCCCAAGAATATCTATCTTTTCTGGTAGTTTTACAATGTGTTTTCTATGCAAAGTTCTTTAATCCTTTAGGCATTTATGTTTATATATGGCATAAAGCAAGATTTAAAATGTTTTGCTTTGTTTTTTTTTTTAAATGGATCTTTGATTATCTGAATGCAATGAAAGTCTCTCCTCTCCCCACTTCCTTAACATTAGGTTTTTCTTGGGCGCCTGGGTGGCTCAGTCAGTTAAGCGTCTGCCTTCAGCTCAGGTCATGATCCCAGGGTCCTGGGATTGAGCCCTGCGTCGGGCTCCCTGCTCGGCGGGGAGCCTGTTTCTCTCTCCCTCTTCCACTCCTGCCTGCTCATGTGCTGTCTTGCTCTCGCTCTCTCTCAAATAAATAAAGTCTTAAAAAAAATTAGGCCTTTATCATACTTCACTTCCGTTGTATCAGAATTCTCTATTATAACACCCATAACCCTGTCTCTTCCTGACTCAGCATATAGTTTTAATTTCTGTATTTTTATAATGTGTTCAAGTATATGATAAGGCAATATACTTGAGCATATTATATGTTGAACCTCATGAACCTTCTTTTATCCTCTTTACAGATTTTTTTTAAAGATTTTATTTTTTAAGTAATCTCTACACCCAAAGTGGGGCTTGAACTCATGACCTCAAGATCAAGAGTCTCATGCTCCACAGACTGAGCCAGCCAGGCGCCCCCTCTTTACAGTACTGAGTGTTCCCATTCAGGAATAATTAGTCTCTCTATCCATTCACATTTCTTATTATGTTCTATATCAAGGTTTTCTTATTTTTAATTATTAACAGCTTTTTTCTAAATAAGTTTAGACCTTTCTTATTAATTTTCTTCCTTCCACTGTTTTACACCTACAATTAAAAGTTGAAATCTCACTCCTTCGACCTTAAAGATAATGGAACCAAATCTCTGAAATCATTACCATTTTAGTCAATTTGCATTTAAGTTTGGAGGGTGGCTTGGATCACCACCCAAGCTATGGACGGTCATCTTAAACTATGAAACTTATCATATTGAAAGTGTTTTGAACCCCTGAGCCCCACGACTGTGCACAAGGTCATGGAGAGACAAGGATGGGCTTGGCATTTTCATACCAGGGAACTTGCTGGGGTTTAAGAAGGGTGTGCTTTCTCTCCGAGATAGGAATCCCTACTTACCAACTTCAGGGACACAGTCCTGAGGGTTACACGATTCTTTCTCTTCTGGTTTCAACTGAGGGTCACAGAGATTGCTTAGGGTCATGTCATCTGACAGGCAGCGCACTTCGCGGACCCGGAAGCCACCCTGGCAGCTCTTGGAACACTGCATGGTGACAAAAAGAGAGGGGTAGGTTTTTGGCCGTCCATTAGCTCAGCACACTGGAAGGGCAGATACTGCAAAATTTCAAACATCTTCGAAAGGAAAACAAACTCCCATGCATCAACAAACATCAACAACCATCAACTCATGGCCAACTGTGTCCCATCTATACCCCACCCATGTCTACTCCACTTCTATTTTGAGGCAAATCTAGACATCACATCAGTTCTTCTATAATATTGCAGTTTGTAGCTTTAAAAGGTGAAACTCTTAAAAAGTTACCACAATTGTATTATTACACCTAGAAATTAACAATATGTCCTTATCTTCAAGAATATATTCAGAGTTCCCATTTCCACTTCTCTTGTGAACCTCAAGTTTTTAATACTTTCTTTTTCTTTTTTGAATCAGGATGCACAACAGGCCTGCACATTGCAGTTGACCGACAGGCCTTTTAGGACTCTTTTTTTTAAAAATATTTTATTTATTTATTTGACAGAGAGAGAGAGAGAGAGCACAACCAGGGTAAGTGGCAGGCAGAGGGAGAAGCAGGCTTCCTGCCGAGCAGGGAGCCCGATGCGGGGCTTGATCCCAGGACCCTGGGATCATGACCAGAGCCGAAGGCAGCCGCTTAACTAACTGAGCCACCCAGGGGCCCCTAGGACTCTTTTTAATCCACAGGTTCACCCCCATTGCCTTTTTCCCCCATTGTACTTTATTATCTGGAGGAAAGGAGTCATTTGTCCTGTAGAGTTTCCCATAGTCAGGATTTTGCTGACTGCATCTGCATCGTACAATTTAACATCTTTCTCTGTCCTCTGCATTTCGTGTAAATTGGAAGTTGGGTATAGAAGAGGCCCTAACAGGTGCAGGTTTGTTTGTTTTTGTGGTGAGACTGCTTCATTGGATGTGTGTGGTTGTCTCTGTTTTGGGGATGTCAGCAGCCACGGATGTGCCATGTCCAGATCTATTAATTCACTTGTGGTTGAAGAGTGGTGATAAAACTCTATCATCTCTTCTTCTTTTATTAGCTATGGAACGAAAATAATCCCTGCCCCCATCCCTACCTAGATTTGCTCTTTGGTAAACCCAGTGGTACCGCTTGTTTAGGAAAGATGGGGTAAATGCTTGATTACTTTCCTTTATTTATCAGTCTTCAGAATAATGAGATGGTTTCCCTAATGGTGGATCCTCCAATGAGTTTATTATTATTATACACTTATTATAAATGGATGGGTTTAAATACATGTGATGTATTTCATTCAATCTATGGCAATTAATATCTTTACTGATGTTCACTGATGTCTCCTCAGTGGCTAGTCTGAGCCCTCAGAACTTGGTGCTTGAGTCCTTCGGGCATGAACTCCATTGTCTTTGAGAACTTCCTTGCCACTTGGGATATATAAGAAGAAAATGTCCAGCCGGGAGCCAGGAGGAAGAAATAGC
>NW_027402190.1:0-3563 GCF_003265705.2 Callorhinus ursinus
GCTATTTCTTCCTCCTGGCTCCCGGCTGGACATTTTCTTCTTATATATCCCAAGTGGCAAGGAAGTTCTCAAAGACAATGGAGTTCATGCCCGAAGGACTCAAGCACCAAGTTCTGAGGGCTCAGACTAGCCACTGAGGAGACATCAGTGAACATCAGTAAAGATATTAATTGCCATAGATTGAATGAAATACATCACATGTATTTAAACCCATCCATTTATAATAAGTGTATAATAATAATAAACTCATTGGAGGATCCACCATTAGGGAAACCATCTCATTATTCTGAAGACTGATAAATAAAGGAAAGTAATCAAGCATTTACCCCATCTTTCCTAAACAAGCGGTACCACTGGGTTTACCAAAGAGCAAATCTAGGTAGGGATGGGGGCAGGGATTATTTTCGTTCCATAGCTAATAAAAGAAGAAGAGATGATAGAGTTTTATCACCACTCTTCAACCACAAGTGAATTAATAGATCTGGACATGGCACATCCGTGGCTGCTGACATCCCCAAAACAGAGACAACCACACACATCCAATGAAGCAGTCTCACCACAAAAACAAACAAACCTGCACCTGTTAGGGCCTCTTCTATACCCAACTTCCAATTTACACGAAATGCAGAGGACAGAGAAAGATGTTAAATTGTACGATGCAGATGCAGTCAGCAAAATCCTGACTATGGGAAACTCTACAGGACAAATGACTCCTTTCCTCCAGATAATAAAGTACAATGGGGGAAAAAGGCAATGGGGGTGAACCTGTGGATTAAAAAGAGTCCTAGGGGCCCCTGGGTGGCTCAGTTAGTTAAGCGGCTGCCTTCGGCTCTGGTCATGATCCCAGGGTCCTGGGATCAAGCCCCGCATCGGGCTCCCTGCTCGGCAGGAAGCCTGCTTCTCCCTCTGCCTGCCACTTACCCTGGTTGTGCTCTCTCTCTCTCTCTCTGTCAAATAAATAAATAAAATATTTTTAAAAAAAAGAGTCCTAAAAGGCCTGTCGGTCAACTGCAATGTGCAGGCCTGTTGTGCATCCTGATTCAAAAAAGAAAAAGAAAGTATTAAAAACTTGAGGTTCACAAGAGAAGTGGAAATGGGAACTCTGAATATATTCTTGAAGATAAGGACATATTGTTAATTTCTAGGTGTAATAATACAATTGTGGTAACTTTTTAAGAGTTTCACCTTTTAAAGCTACAAACTGCAATATTATAGAAGAACTGATGTGATGTCTAGATTTGCCTCAAAATAGAAGTGGAGTAGACATGGGTGGGGTATAGATGGGACACAGTTGGCCATGAGTTGATGGTTGTTGATGTTTGTTGATGCATGGGAGTTTGTTTTCCTTTCGAAGATGTTTGAAATTTTGCAGTATCTGCCCTTCCAGTGTGCTGAGCTAATGGACGGCCAAAAACCTACCCCTCTCTTTTTGTCACCATGCAGTGTTCCAAGAGCTGCCAGGGTGGCTTCCGGGTCCGCGAAGTGCGCTGCCTGTCAGATGACATGACCCTAAGCAATCTCTGTGACCCTCAGTTGAAACCAGAAGAGAAAGAATCGTGTAACCCTCAGGACTGTGTCCCTGAAGTTGGTAAGTAGGGATTCCTATCTCGGAGAGAAAGCACACCCTTCTTAAACCCCAGCAAGTTCCCTGGTATGAAAATGCCAAGCCCATCCTTGTCTCTCCATGACCTTGTGCACAGTCGTGGGGCTCAGGGGTTCAAAACACTTTCAATATGATAAGTTTCATAGTTTAAGATGACCGTCCATAGCTTGGGTGGTGATCCAAGCCACCCTCCAAACTTAAATGCAAATTGACTAAAATGGTAATGATTTCAGAGATTTGGTTCCATTATCTTTAAGGTCGAAGGAGTGAGATTTCAACTTTTAATTGTAGGTGTAAAACAGTGGAAGGAAGAAAATTAATAAGAAAGGTCTAAACTTATTTAGAAAAAAGCTGTTAATAATTAAAAATAAGAAAACCTTGATATAGAACATAATAAGAAATGTGAATGGATAGAGAGACTAATTATTCCTGAATGGGAACACTCAGTACTGTAAAGAGGGGGCGCCTGGCTGGCTCAGTCTGTGGAGCATGAGACTCTTGATCTTGAGGTCATGAGTTCAAGCCCCACTTTGGGTGTAGAGATTACTTAAAAAATAAAATCTTTAAAAAAAATCTGTAAAGAGGATAAAAGAAGGTTCATGAGGTTCAACATATAATATGCTCAAGTATATTGCCTTATCATATACTTGAACACATTATAAAAATACAGAAATTAAAACTATATGCTGAGTCAGGAAGAGACAGGGTTATGGGTGTTATAATAGAGAATTCTGATACAACGGAAGTGAAGTATGATAAAGGCCTAATTTTTTTTAAGACTTTATTTATTTGAGAGAGAGCGAGAGCAAGACAGCACATGAGCAGGCAGGAGTGGAAGAGGGAGAGAGAAACAGGCTCCCCGCCGAGCAGGGAGCCCGATGCAGGGCTCAATCCCAGGACCCTGGGATCATGACCTGAGCTGAAGGCAGACGCTTAACTGACTGAGCCACCCAGGCGCCCAAGAAAAACCTAATGTTAAGGAAGTGGGGAGAGGAGAGACTTTCATTGCATTCAGATAATCAAAGATCCATTTAAAAAAAAAAACAAAGCAAAACATTTTAAATCTTGCTTTATGCCATATATAAACATAAATGCCTAAAGGATTAAAGAACTTTGCATAGAAAACACATTGTAAAACTACCAGAAAAGATAGATATTCTTGGGGTTGGTTAGGTCTTCATAAGCTAGACGCAAAACTCAGAGGCCTTATTGCTGAATGTAAAAACATAACATAATAAATTAAAAACTTTTCTTCTGTTAAGGACATTGTAATAGTCAAGGTTCTCTGGAGATCCAGAACCAATAGGATAGATGAGTGGATGGATAAGTGAGTAGACAGATAGATGATAGATAGATAGATAGATAATAGATAGATGATAGAAAAAAATTCATTATGACAAACTGGTTCACATGAACGTAGAAGCGGAGAAGTCCCACAACCTACCAGTCACAAGCTGGAGACTCAAGAAAGCTGCTGGTATAATTCAATCTGAGTCTTGAAGGCCTGAGAACCAGGGGAGCTGACCGTATAAATTCTGGCCCAAGGGCAGGAGAAGATGACATGAAATGTCCAGCTCAAGCAGCGAGGCAGGGAAGGGGCAAATTCCTCCTTCCTCTGTTTGATGTTCTATTCAGGCCCTCAGTGAGTGAGACCCGTCTCCACTGGGGAGGGCCACCTGCTTTACTGGGCCCATCAATTAAAATGCTGACCCCACCCAGAAACATCCTCCCAGACACACCAGAAATCATGTTTCTTCTGCGCTCCCCATCACCCGTAAATTTGACACATAAAATTAGTCATCATAGACATCATAACCCAAGTTGGAAGAAAAGAAGAAAGGAAAAGAGACAGAGAATGAGCAACAATTGTGAGAAAAATATGAAACATACCTTACTGGAATGTGATACAACCAATATAAGAAGAAAATGTCCAGCCGGGAGCCAGGAGGAAGAAATAGCG
>NW_027402191.1:0-3563 GCF_003265705.2 Callorhinus ursinus
AAAAAAAAAGAAGAAGATAGCAAGAGGGGAAGAATGAAGGGGAGTAAGTCAGAGGGGGAGACGAGCCGTGAGAGAGAATGGACTCTGAAAGACAAACTGAGGGTTCTGGAGGGTAGGGAGGGTGAGGGGATGGGTTAACCTGGTGATGGGTATTAAAGAGGGCACATTCTGAGTGTAGCACTGGGTGTTATGCACAAACAATGAATCGTGGAACACTACATCAAAAACTAATGATGTAATGTATGGTGATTAACATAACAATAAAAAATTATTAAAAAAATATTTTATCATTTTTATTGAAAAAGAATTGGCATACATCACTGTATGAGTTTAAGGCATATAGCATGATGATTTGATTTACATATATTGTGAAGTATACTGTGAAGTAATTATCACAGTAGATTCAGCTAACATCCATCATCTCAATAAGAGGAAAAAAGAGAAGAAAAAAAGAGAAAAAATTCTCCTTGTGTTGAGAACTCTTAGGATATATTCCCTTAACAGTGTTCCTATAAATCATACAGGGATGTTATCTATAGTCATCAGGTTATATATTACCTCCCTAGTACTTACTTATCTTAACTAAAATCTTATACCTTTGATCACTTCCTCCAATTCCCCCTTTCTTACCCTGTGCCTCCACCTCTCTACAAGTCTGGTCTTTTTTTCTATGAATTTATTTATTTTATTTTTAGATTCCACCCATCAGATCATGCATTATTTGTCTGATTTATTTTACTTAGCATAATGTTTTCAAGGTACACCCATGTTACAAATGGTAGGATTTCCTTGTTTTCTATAGTTGAATCATGTATTTAAATTTTTGACAAACTATCAAACATTTTTGCAGAGGCTTCCTATTTGTCATCTAAATGCCTTTGCAGGGAGTTGGGTGTGGATATGACAACCAGGTTTGGGTTACCAAATCTGATAATGCCTCTGACACCCTGTTCCCCAGCCCTCTTAACTCCCCTTCTCTCACAATTTCTCCAGGTCAGTCAATTATGCAGCAACATGACAAAGCCACCCCTGTCCCTTCACACCCCATTATCTACATCATTCAATGCTACTGTGCAGTACAATATGGACTTGAGCATTTTATCTAAGGAGACTGCCATAAATATTGAATTATCTTTATCACTGCAGCTTATAATACAACCTCAAGTCAGGAATTGTGTTTTATTTGGTGTAAAGTAAATGTGTTTCCATCAGTGTTTATTGCTACCTATCAGTTTCATTGAAAACCCAGAGGCCTCAGACCTTCTTTTCTGGGATTTTTGAACACCTGCAGCTCATCTTTAGCCAATTACCACCTACTACAGGTTATCAATACGTTCTTGTTATTATATGTGTGTTTTTCAGTTAGGTTGAAAATTTCCCCTGCTACAAAGCTGACACACTCACAGTGGCACAGAAACTGGTAGAAAATGTGTTTCCCAGATGGGATATACCTTCCATAATCTCTAGTGATTGAGGCAGCCATTTCATTAGACAAATCATTCCAGCTTTAACAAAAACCTTGCAAACTTCTTGGAATCATCACTGGCCCTACCATCCTCAATCATCAGGCAAGGTTGAGAGATTTAATGGGATCCTCAAACTTAAAATTTTTAAACTAGCCCAAAGTACCAGACATTCCTGCCCTAAGGTATTGCCTTTGGACTTGCTGACTGTTTGCAGTACCCTCTTTGGGCAATGTAAACTCACCCCACACAACATAGTCACTGGAAGACCAATGTCTATTGGTATACAACTTTCTGCTGATTCTTTGTTGTATCATGCTAGTATGACCAACTATGGCAAAATATCTAATGTTTTACCACCAAACCTATCATCAATAGGTTAAAGATGTCTTCCCAGATCTCAATTCAAAGGATCCTGTTGGTCATAGTCTAGATCATGGTGACTGGGTATTTTGGAATTGTCATCCGAAAAATACAGCTTTTGAACTTGATCAAAAGGGATCTTACCAAGTGCTCCCAACCACTCACATTGCTACAAAACTAGAAGGTGTTGAGTCTTGGGTACACATTTCACAGCTAAAGAAGGCTTTACCTGACATCTGGTCCTGCACAGATACTAGAGACCTCCAAATCAAACTGATGAGGAAGCTAAGTAGCTAACATTGAGGTAGACTGCTTTTACCCAAGACAATAGGTCAAATCTTCATACTTTAACTAAATGTGAAACACTTTCTCCTTTTTTCCCTTTCCTTTACTCTGGAATAGTCTTGTAAAAACAATGCCCTCAGCTGTATGTCTGAGCCAGTTGCTCAGAAGGGGGAATAAACTCCAGAATTTAAAACAACCTTTTATTTTAGGCTAAGAGAAAATCTAATCATGTCCTTAAGTTTTTTCAAGCAAGATAAGACATCTCATTGTTCAACTGCCTTGTATTTACATCACTGAGTTAAAAAAGACCAACCAGGACACATTCATGACCCAGGATTTGCTTTCTTTGACAGGGTTATGCTTCCCTGGTTAACAGTAAATTTACAGGACAATTTGATCAGGAACTTTCCTTAACTCCTAAAGATATTGCAAAATCTATTCCTAAGACAATAAATGCCCAAGAAAGAGCCCAGACTCTCTGGCCAAAGATTGTCTTGACAATAAGACAGCCTCTGATTATCTTTTAGCCTAGCAAGAGCTGTCTATACTGTAACCAACATCACCAGTGCATCCAGATTAACACTTCTGGGGAAATTGAAACACAACTACATAAGATCACTGAGCAAGCCACTTGGCTTAAAAAGATGACTCCGTTAGTGGGGACTTCCTTTGATTTATTTGATTTTGAGTATTTGGGTCTTGGAAACCATGCCTTCAAAGTACACTCTAATCATTAAAAAGAATCCTGTTTATAAAAATTATAATAATCTACCAGGTATATTGTATGGTATCAAAAGTTTTAAATGCATGTTCACCGGTGCTGACCACTAAGCAAATAATCTCCCTGAGACTGGAATGTCAGAAAAAGAAGGTAGAGGGATGGCTGATACCAAAAGGGTGAACCTGAAGTCATCACCTGTGAATATCACAGAGATTAAGCAAGAACATCATGACATGTGAATACCACGCAAAGGATCAACAAAAGCTGCAAGAACCACTGAAGAGTAGCTCAAGTTGGCACCATTGTCTTACATTTTGATCACATCTTTAAGTTAAGCTTAGAGTCTGAACAAAGTAGGGGAATTGTGAAAAAGAAGTTCCACAGGGCCACAGGGTCACAAGGCCATAGGAGCCTGTTAAGTTAAGGCCTGACCTCATTAAACCAAGACCAAATACCTAACCTAACTACAGTTTCACTCCCCTGGGCATGTATAATTTAACCAGTCAATGTAGGAATTTCCTGATCAGCCATGGGAAATTTGCTTTCCCTTCCCTTTAGGAGAGCAATCCTGACTAAAGCAATGGATTCTTGGGGTCCCAGGGTGGCTTAATTGGTGAAGCATCCTACTCTTAATCTCAACTCAGGTCTTGACCTCAGGGTTGTGAGTTCAAGCCCCAAACTGGGCTCCATGCTGGTCATGGAGTGTACTTAAAAAATAAAAATAAATAAAC
>NW_027402192.1:0-908 GCF_003265705.2 Callorhinus ursinus
CTCATTTATCCTAGCAGTTAGTGCCCCCATTTTTTATTGCACCTCTTTAATAGCTTTTTTGATTTCGACTTGGTTAGATTTTAGTTCTTTTATTTCTCCAGAAAGGGTTTGTCAAATAACTCCCACACCTTTTTAAAGCCCAGCTAGTATCTTTAAAGTCGTGATTCTGAACTCTAGGTCCGACATCGTACTAATGTCCGTATTGAGTAGGTCCCTGGCAGACGGTACTACCTCTTGTTGTTTTTGCTGAGGTGATTTTTTTCGTCTTGTCATTTTGTCCAGAGGAGAATAGATGAATGAGAGAACAAAATGCTAACATGTTAACAACGTCCCCAGCAAATATAGTCTCTACAAATCAGAAAAGTCCTGAAACAAGGGGAAAAGAAAAGGAAAGCAAGAAAAAAGAAAGAGAAGGAAAAAAAGACGAAAAAGTAAAAACAAACAAAAACAGAGCAAAACAAAAAAAACAGAATATGATCAAATATGATCAGGCTAGTGCATAGATCAGTGCCACACACTGGATTTGGGGCGTATTTTGGTCTGTTAGAAGAAAGTGCCTCCTACAATTTTAAAGGAAGAAAGACTTATATATGTACCAAATAAGGGTTGATACAATGAAGGGATGGCAGATGACTGTAAAGATGAAAATTATAAAAGATTTTATAAAAGGAATTGATAAGAAGTTGTTTGAAAAAAGAAAGAAAATTAAAAAAAAAAAAGGAGAGAATGTGATCAGGCAGGAGACTAGAACAAAGCCATACACCACTGATTTAGGGTATATTTTGATCTGTTACAAGAAACTGTATCTCAAAATTTTCAAGAGAGAACAACTTATATACATATGCCAAAAATAAGGGTAACTACTATGAAGGGATAAAATATAACTCTAAAAAAGAAAAATAAAAAAT
>NW_027402192.1:1008-3562 GCF_003265705.2 Callorhinus ursinus
TTTGAAAAACTAATGAATCATGGTAAAAAAAGCCATGAATTCTATATACATTATTCCACTAGCGCTGGAGTTCTCCCGTTCTCATTGATCAGTAAACTTGGACTTTGCTTGCTGGCTGTTCCTGCTGATCTTCTGTGGGAGGGGCCTGTTGCCATGCTTCCCAAATGTCTTTGCCAGAGGAGGAATTGCCCCGCCCTTGTCGGTCCTAGCTAAGCAATCTGCTCGGGTTTGCTCTCGAGAGCTTTTGTTCCCTGCAAGCTCTCCATATAGCTTTGGAGGACCAGAGTGAAAATGGTGGTCTCCCAATCTCCGCCTGGAGGAGCCGAGAACTCGGGGCGCTGCTCCTCAGTGCGCCCCCAGGGAAAAGCAGTCACTCCCGTGTCCCCAGTCTCCGGCCGTACTCCGTGCTCACCCGGCCTGTGACCGAGTGTTTCTATCTCTGGCTCCCAACCCTGTGTGGAGTCTCCAAACCCAGCAGATCCCTGCGGTGCGCTTCCACGCCACTCCTCCTGGGGGAGGAAAGGGAGTCTCCCTGGATCTGCCGCTTGTTGCATCCCTGCTGGAGGATAGTGGCCTGACTGTACAGTGGACCACAGTTTATGGCAACCCCAAGCTGAGAGCCCACGCCTCAGCTCCATCTCTGCAGCTGGCTTCCCTGCTCCGATACCTGAGAGCTCTGCTGCACTAAAGCACCCCCGGTCTTTCTTGACCCCGAGGGTCCTGAAACCACACTGTCCCGCAAGGGTTCCACCCCCGGCTTAGCCACTGGATCCTCAGCGGAGCCGACTTCTAAAAGTTCCGATTTTGTGCTCCACGGCTCTATCACCTGCCAGAAGCGGCCGACGGAAACCCCCTCCCCCGCCGTCTATCCTCCCAAATATCGCCTTGGATTCACTTCTCCGCACGTCCTACCTTCCAGTAAGTGGTCGCTTCTCTGTTCAGAGAGTTGTTGCTACTGTCTTCTTTAGTCTCCTGTTGAGTTCGTAGGTGTTGAGAATGGTTTGATCCCTATTCAGATGAATTCCTGAGACCAGACGAAATCCAGGTCTCCTACTCCCTCGCCATCTGGCTCCGCCCCCTTCTTCTTTCTTTTTATAAACAACTTCTTATCTTATCAATTCCTTTTATAAAATCTTTTATAATTTTTATCTTTACAGTCATCTGCCATCCCCTCATTGTATCAACCCTTATTTTCTACATATATAAGTCTTTCTTCCTTTAAAATTTTAGCAGGCACTTTCTTCTAACATACCAAATATGCTCAAAAGCTAGTGTGTGGCACTGATCTATGCACTATCCTGATCATATTGGATCATATTCTGGTTTTTTTGTTTTGCTCTGTTTTTGTTTGTTTTTACTTTTTTTTTCCCCCTCTTTTTTCTTGCTTTCCCTTTCTTTTCCCCTGCTTTCAGGTCTTTTCTGATTTGTAGAGACTATATTTGCTGGAGACGTTATTAACCTGTTAGCATTCTGTTCTCTCATTCATCTGTTTTCCTCTGGATAAAATGACAAGACGAAAAAAATCACCTCAGCAAAAAGAACAAGAGGTAGTACCGTCTGCCAGGGACCTACTCAATACAGACATTAGTACGATGTCAGACCTAGAGTTCAGAATCATGACTTTAAAGATACTAGCTGGGCTTGAAAAAAGTGTGGAAGTTATTAGAGAAACCCTTTCTGGAGAAATAAAAGAACTAAAATCTAACCAAGTCGAAATCAAAAAGGATATTAATGAGGTGCAATAAAAATGGGGGCACTCATTTGCAACGACGTGGATGGAACTGGAGGGTGTTATGCTGAGTGAAATAAGTCAATCAGAGAAAGACATGTATCACATGACCTCACTGATATGAGGAATTCTTAATCTCAGGAAACAAACTGAGTGTTACTGGAGTGGTTGAGGGTGGGAGGGATGGGCTGGCTGGGTGATAGACATTGGGGAGGGTATGTGCTACGGTGAGCGCTGTGAATTGTGCAAGACTGTTGAATCACAGATCTGTACTTCTGAAACAAATAACGCAACATATTTTAAGAAAAAAGAAAAAGAAGAAGATAACAGGAGAGGAAGAAAAGGGGAGTATGTCGGAGGGGGAGACGAACCATGAGAGATGATGGACTCTGAAAAACAAACTGAGGGTTCTAGAGGGGAGGGGGGAGGGGGATGGGTTATCCTGGTGATGGGTATTGAGGAGGGCACGTTCTGCATGGAGCACTGGGTGTTATGAACAAACAATGAATCAGGGAACACTGCACCAAAAACTAATGATGTAATATATGGTGATTAACATAACAATAAAAAAATAAAAAAAAAATGGGGGCACTAACTGCTAGGATAAATGAGGCAGAAGAGAGAATCAGCGATATAGACGACCAAATGATGGAAAATAAAGAGGCTGAGAAAAAACTAAACAACTACAGGATCACGAGAGCAGAATTCGAGAGATAAGCGATACGATAAGACGAAACAACATTAGAATAATGTGGATCCAGAAGAAGAAGAAAGAGAGAGAGGGGCAGAAGGTATATTGGAGCAAATAATAGCAGAGAACTTCCC
>NW_027402193.1:0-3562 GCF_003265705.2 Callorhinus ursinus
ACCATCCTCATGAAGCTTGGAGGTCTTCATGGCAGAAATGACATTCTTCCCGCCGATGATCTCAGGCCTCTCCCTCTCTGCCATCTCTTGGGAACAGGAGCCAACATGCACCTCTGTGTCCCCAGCCCAGGCTGCAAATAGCGGGTGCTTGGTGAACTTTCACTGAAATTAAAGGAGCTACCAGGAAGGGTCTAGTATGTTGAAGACCCTTTCGTCATGGTGGGAAAGGGTTACTGTGTTGCATTAAGTGAAGGGTAGATGGTTCCAGACAGAGCAAGTATGTCATGAGGGGACTGGCTTGGGTTAGAAGGGTGTTCCGTGATCCATGGGAGAGTCCTGCACACCGAGGACACATACTCTTTTCCTCGGGGCTAGCAAAGCAGCATAGACTCACCATCTGCCCATTTGTCTGTTCCTTCATCACTCGCTTCTTCACTTGCTTATTCATTCATTCACTCTCTCAAGCAGATACTTGAGTAGTTATTCAGGGCATGCTCTCTGCAAGGCCAACACAGGACATGGAGGGGCCAAGAGACCTGGCTGCTGGGGAAGGCACAGGCCTGCTCATCGCCTCGCTCATGGTGAGCGCTCAGCAGACATGAATGTGAATGAACAGTGCATCAGTAAACGGATGGGCATCCGTCCCTTCCCACGCTCGAAGGGAATGAGACGACTGTGACGATGGGGTGTAGCCACTTCCCACCTCCTCTCTCCGAGGCTCCCAGCCTGCCCATGTCCCCCTCGCACAGCTCTGTGTTTGGTCACCCCTTGCGTGGTAGAGGCCTGGAGGAGATGGTCAGTGTCTCGTGGTGAGGACCCTACTGCCCACAGTTTTTCCCTAAATTGGAGCTCAGCAAGGGGATTGCTCCAGAGCTCTCTGACCCTCAAGCCCCTGGGAGCTTGGCTGGGCTCCCCCACCCTCCTCTCATCCAGCCTTCCTTGAGCCCCTACCCCATCATGTGAGGATCCAGAAGAGGCTGTATGAGACCCTTCCCAGGCTGGGCAAGTCCTAAAACCACTGGTAGCACCAGCAACCCTAGGGCATTTCCATTCCTGTAGTGTCTCTGGGTGTTTTCCATTGTAGTGAAAATTGGATAATTGTCATGCAGTGCAGAACAAGCATGGCTTTTATTTATGTTTCATGGTGTAGGTGACCGTTTTTGTGGCCTCAGAGAGTCCTGTCATTTTGCTGATGCGTCAGCACATTGGCCCTGCAGTGCCCAGTCTCATTCTGGCTCACGGGTAGGTGTGGGTTCTCTGGTGAGGAGGGCCCAGTCAGGTTAGAGAGCAGGACAGACTCCAAGTGAGGCAGGCTTGAGGCTCATTCTAGGAGGGTCATCTGCACTGTGGTCTCAAGAGATGCTACTGTTTCTGGGCACATTGTTTCCAGTATATGTGCTGCCGAAGGGAGCACTGGACACATTGTTTCTAAAGGGTGTGTTGCAGGGAAGCGGAGATTCAGTATGGGCAGTATGTCCATATGTGCAGGACAAAGGCAAGTCAGTGCAGGCCTGTGAGAAGGGAGGGCTTCCCCCAAATCTTTATGAACTGTAGACCCAGGGCTTCCCCTAGTCCAGCTACAGGTGGAGCAGAATTTGGACATACAGGAAATGGACTTGGGCCTGACTGTGGTTTTCTGATGGTGCAAAGGGGGCTCAGACTGTTTCCCAAATCCAGAGTTCTAAAAATGGGGCCTCTGTAAGGCAGAGGCCATTGGGAGTGGGGAAAGAAAGTGCTGTGGAAGAGAAGACAGCAAATATAAGCATCATCGCAGAGGTGGCATCTGTGAAATAGCACACAAGACTGTGGTCCAAAAGTAACAAAAATGTGACCCGCAACTAACAGTCAGACTTGCGGCTCCCACATGTGGCCTGGCCTGAAAACATAGCCTGCCTCCAGATGGCAGGGGATAGGGGAAGGCCCAGCAGAGGCAGCTGAGGAGACTGAGTCCTGGGCACAGGACCGAGGGTGCTTTGAGCCCTTCCTAGCCTCCTTGGCAAATGTAGGGATGTGGTCCGCTTTATATCCCAGGTGGCCACTCTGCTCTCTCCTCGTTTTTGGAGAGACTTAAAGAAAAACAAAACTTTGTGAAATTTCCCAAGCTTTCATATGTGTGTATGGCTCTGTGGGTGTGTGCACAAGTGTACACATGTGTGTGTGTTGCATATGTGCATGGGTGTGTTTGTGTGCACCTGTGGCATGCGTACATGCATGTGTGCAGCAGACATACTTGTGTGCATGTGCGCACATGCACATGGTTTGTGTGTATGCGTACGAGTGTGTACAAGTGATTATGTGCAAATGTGTGAGTGCAGTGTATGTGTGCACGTGTGTGTGCATGGGTGTATATGCACATGGTTTGTGTGTACGTGTACGAGCGTGCACATGTGATTGTGTGCAAATGTGAGTACAGTGCATGTGTGCACACGTTTGTGCTTGTGTGCACGTGTGTGTGAATGTGCAGCAGACATACATGTGTGCATGTGCACACACGTGATTGTGTGCGGATGTGTGAGTGCAGTGCATGTGTGCACATGTGTGTGAATGCACATGTGTAGGGGTGTACATGGGCATGCATGCTTGTGTGTGCACATGTGTGTGAACGCAGGTGTGCATGGGTATGTATGTGCACATGTGCGTGCACAGATGCCTGCTGTGGGGAGATGAAGAAGGCATGGAGTTTTTGCTTTCTGGTGCCGCCTTCTTCCATCTTCCCTGTTGCCTCACTTGGTGAAGGGTAGAGAGTCGAGAGGAGAATCACAATCACACCTGTAAGTGATCTGTCTACTCATCTTTTTGTTCATCCATCTGCCCAGTCAACATTCCTGAGCATCGCCATGTGCTGGGACCAGGGGTGTATAGGTGAAGCAAGCACGTTCTCTCGGGATGCTGAGTCCAACGGGGCGGTGGGAGAACAGAGGAGCCATAGTGTGAGCCCAGGGTGTTTGAGGAGGGAGAAACCCCATCTGGCCGTTGAGTCAGAGGAGGTGGCATTTGAGCCAAACTGAAGAAGGCAGGATGGATTGAGCTCTAGAGAAGAGGTTGGGGCCGGCGCTGAAGGGAAGGGGGTCTGATTGTGTCTGATGGAGAAGAGAACACATTGCAAAGGGGCTGGAAGGGCGGCTGGGACAGGTTGAGATGGTCTTGAAATTTGGGATAAACAAGGAGCTTTGACTTTGCTTTATAGACAGCGAGGACAGTTTTTTGCATTGCTGTGACAGTATGGTGCCCCCACTTTCCATCTGGTGCCGTCTGAGGGATTCGGTGGTGGAAGAGAGAAGATGAGCCAGAGAACAGGCTGTGAATTGGGTTGGGTGATTATTGGGGCTGGGGGCTTCACCACGCTTCCAGAACCTTCGTCATGATCCTTTAGGTCCAGTGAGTTAGCAAGCACCTTTGGTGAGGCCAAAGTGGGGCTTCCTCTTTCTTCCCTCTTTTGCAGAAGTCACTTGGAGCTGACGGGACAGGAAAGAGAAACGTCGGTGTTTGCCAGGGTGCCCCCCCTGGGACTAGGGGTTCCTTAGCCGGGCCAGCAGACTCCAGGAGATGCAGGAGGTAGAGA
>NW_027402194.1:0-3561 GCF_003265705.2 Callorhinus ursinus
TGTTCAAATGGCCTGCGGGTCGGTGGGGTTTGCTGCTTCTGTGCCCTCCAGTGGGTCGCCTTTCCTAGGATGGAAATGCTCCTGGAGTCGCCTCTCAGTCCTTTGAGCTCCGTTCCTGCTGGTTTCAGGACCAAGGGACTCCAACTGAGCATTGTGCCCTATGTCCTCAGGGCGATGGTGGTAATGGTCCGTTTTGATTGTCTGGGGGGGTCCTTCTGGTTCCTGCTCGCCTAGGCACAGGTGCGGTAGCGAGAAGCCCCGGAGCCATCCCCCAATTTCAGCATTGTGCCCCTTGTTCCCCAGGGATGGTGCTAATGGTCCTTTGGGATTGTCGGGGAGGGCCCTCCAGGTTCCCGCTCCCCCCAGGCACAGGTGTGGTGGCAAGAAGCCCCAGAGCAGTCCTCCAACGTCAGCCCTGTGCCCCATGGCCTCAGGGATGGTGCTAATGTTCCATCAGGATCATCTGGGAGGGTCCTCCAGGTTCCCGCTTCCTCAGGCACAGGTGTGGTGGCAAGAAGCCCCAGAGTCCTCCCCCAAATCCAGCATTGTGCCCCCAGGGGTCCTGGTGCTGGTCATGGGCTGTCAAGAGGGTACAGGTGGATCCTCCAGGTGGGGCCTGGAGGCTGGAGGAAACCAGATCGCACACAAGTTGCATGAGGAACAGGTGAGCTGAGTTGTTCATTTGGAAGAGTAATTTCGCTTCTCCAAAAAGGTCAAAGTCATTGTTCTACTTTAGAATGAAGATAATGACTACTTAGAAACAAGTGTGTCTTTCCCCTTCTCCCAGAAATTGAAGCAGGTGTGTAGGCCATAGGTCAGAGGACCTACTTATCCCCAGCTGACAGCACTTATCTGCTCTGCATCTAGGAGACTCAAGTTTTTGAACATCAGCCTGTGAGTCTGTGATGCAGCATTTCACAGGATGTCAGTGTTCTGAGAAAGCAGCAGGTCCATTTGACACAGTGTCATCTTCCGGTCAGGACTGGCGGTCAAATTTCTCATGAACCCCAAACTTCCGGCGATTTCCTCTTTTCTCTAGTTGACCCAAGGTTAGGGTTAGAGTTGGGTACGGGTTAGGGTATGAGTTAGGGTACGGGAGAGGTTTAGGGTACGGGATAGTGTTAGGGTACGGGTTAGGGTAGGGGTTGTAGATAGGGTACGTGTTAGGGCACGGTTTAAGGTACAGGTTAGCGTTTAGGTTTAGGGTACCCTTTATGGTACGGGTTAGGTTTAGGCGACGCTTTAGGTTTAGGGTTCGGTTTAGGGGTAGGGTTAGGGGTTAGGGTTTGGGTAGGTGTGAGGTTTAGGGTACGGGTTAGTTTTAGGTTAGAGGTTAATAGTAGTGTTAGGGACCTCTACACATGTTCCGTGCCTGCAATCACAGGAGGCTGGTGCAAACCTGGCATTGCAAGAATGAGCCAGGGGCTTCGCTTGGCATGGAACACAGCTCAGAGGGACTTGAATCTGCTCTGGGGAACAGGGAAACCCACCCCCCTCCTGCCTGTGTCCCAGCCCCCATGGGAAGGTAGTCATGAACTGATTCTGACCTTGTCCTCTACCAACACAGACTTCCAGGGGCTCCCATTACGGGTAGGCTCAGGTCCATGGTCCCGTCTGTGCCCATGTGCTGGGCAGTCCCCACCGTGGCTCCTGGCAGCCCTGAGTCCTGGTCACACATCCCTGTGGAATCCCCTCCCCTCCAGGGTGGATGGCCAATGTGCCGGCGCTCTCAGGAATAGAATGGCACAAAATGCCGGGATGCCATTTCTAAGCTGATGGAGTCTGTGACTTCTACTGGTTCCCTCTGTCCTGTGTTCATTCTCTGTCTCCTTCTCTGTGTCTCTGTCTGTGTCTCTCACAGGAGCAGATCTGTGGGGTCCATAGGCGATGTGAGAACCCTCAGAAGCCTCCCTTGTACCCCTTTCCCTCTCTGGTGTTGGGGTTCCGTTCCGTCCTAAGGCCTCCTCACCTTGACCGGAGCAGTGATTCTGGAACCTCTTACACATGGGGACCCTCTGGCTGCAACAAGGAGGGCCCTGACCTTTGTCTCCAGAGCGGTGTCCCTGTGCTCTGCCAAGTTCTGCGTAGCCAGATCCTCAGCCCCCCAAGCCTCGAGTCTGTCCTCTGCCGAAAGGCACCTCGAGGGGTTAGAAAGCATGTTCCCAAGACTGGGATCTCAGGGGTTCGTGGATGGATATCCAAGGCCAACAGGCACTTCTACAAGACTCTCGGAACCTTGGGACACTGCATCTCTGTAGCCCAAGTGACAGCAGAGTAAGTTGAGGCCTTTTGTGCTATAGCCCTCCGGGCTTGGGGGTGGGTATCTCTTCCTACTCCCAAGTGCCCAGGTTGGTGGTGGATAACGGAACCCAGACCCTGTGTTTTCCCCGTGCCCTGGCCACCCCCTGGGTCCCATGGGGAACCCTGACCATCAAGCGGACTGTCGCACTGTCCCTATGGGGCCTGGTTCCGGGTCCTGCAGCCCCACAGTGAGGAAAGGTGAGGCCAGGCAGTACCGGGAAGAGGGCAGAGTGCACTCTCCCTGGGGGCCATGGATCCCTGCTGAGTGCAGACCCTGTTGTGTGCTGGCCCCTCGGGCACCGAGATTCCAGCTCCTGGTCTGACTCCGGGAGGGATACCAGAGTGTGGCTCCTGCTAGCTCAGATGTGTCACTCTCTCCTGGAGCTACAGCCTGTCCATACAGCTGAACTCCCCCTCCTAGTCGGCCAGCTCACCTTCACGGTCATGTACAGGCCATCATGAATGTCAGGGGCCAGTTCGTGGCTGCTCAGGCAGGCGAAGGCAAAATTTCAACTGAGGGAGACTCTGGCTTGTCTAGCAGGGGCTCTGGAGGGCTGCCTTTCCATCTCCTCTGCTGACCCGCTGTGCGACTGGAGCCATTTTACCTCCCCTCGCTGGGCGTCGCTCTCCTCCTCTGTGCGATGGGTAGATGCTGAATGATCCCTCCCATGGCGGGAACATGTGGAGTGCTGGTGATTGACGTAAGCCTGGCACGGAGCCTGGATTGCAGAATGCACAGGGCTATGGTGAGCGGTGTGGGCAGTGAGCACTCCTTCCCCGGAAAGCAATTTAGCTCTTCCATGCAGCCGCCACGTCACTAGCTGGGAGATGAGCAGCAGTGGCCGACCACACTCCTGACACCAGGGCGCTGCGTGTGGCTCTTCCTTAGCACTGGGACACGGTGGGGACCGCGGGACATTGGGCCAGCTCATCTCTCTGATGGAAGGAGACGAAAGAAGGCTTTCCTTGTGGACCCCCAGGGCCACATAAGATGGGAGGAGGCTTCCCCCAAAACAGTCCATTGAAATTCTGCTTCTGTTAGAACCTGAGCGTTGGGCTTTGGTTATTTCACTTGCGGGCCTGACGAGATACACTTGTTCTCCAAGACTCCTCATCAGATGAAGAGCTCTTGCAGGTCCCGGGCCTCCTGGAGCCCGGGAGGGGAGAGGGGCAAGTCTGCTCGTCTCCCAGCTAGTGGCGTGGGGGCTGCAATGAAGAGCTAAATTGCTTTCCGGGGAAGGAGTGCTCACTGCCCACACC
>NW_027402195.1:0-1915 GCF_003265705.2 Callorhinus ursinus
TTCATCTCCCTTTCCCATTTGCTTGTTTGTTTTGTTTCTTTTTTTTTTATTAAAAGATTTTATTTATTTATTCATGAGAGACAGAGCGAGAGAGAGAGAGAGAAGCAGAGGGAGAAGCAGGCTCCCCACTGAGCAGGGAGCCCAATGCAGGACTCGATCCCAGGACCCTGGCATCATGACCTGAGCCGAAGGCAGACGCTTAACTATCTGAGCCACCCAGGCGCCCTGTTTTGTTTCTTAAATTCCACGTATGAGTGAAATCATATGGTATTTGTCTTGACTGAGTTATTTCACTTGGCATAATACTCTCTAGTTCTATCCACATCGTTGCAAATGCCAAGATCTCATTCTTTTTTATAGCTGAGTAATGTTCCTCCCTCCCTCCCTCCCTCCCTCTCTCTCTCTGATGTGGAAATGGAGAAAGATGTGGAATATCACCACATCTTTCTCCATTCATCAATCAGTGGACTCGGGCTGTTTCCATAATTTGGTTATTGTAAATAATGCTGCCATAAACATAGGGGTGCAATAGCCCTTTGAATTAGTATTTTTGTATTCTTTGGGTAAATTCCTAATAGTGCAGTTGCTGGATCATAGGATAGTTCTATTTTTAACTTTTTGAGGAACCTCTATACTGTTCTTCAGAGTGGTTGTACCAGATTGCATTCCCACCAACAGTGTAAGAGCGTTCCCCTTCCTCCACATCCTCACCAACACCTGTTGTTTTTTGTGTTGTTGATTTTAGCCATTCTGGCAGGTGTGAGGTGGTATCTTATTGTAGTTTTGATTTGTATTTCCCTGATGATGAGTGATGTTGAGCATCTTTTTACGTCTGTTGGCCATCTGGATGTCTTCTTCGGAAAAATGTCTGTTCATGTCTTCTGCCCATTTCTTGATTGGATTATGTGTTCTTTGGATGTTGAGTTTGATAAGTTCTTTATAGATTTTCGATACTAGCCCTTTATCTGATATGTCATTTGCAAATATTTTCTCCCATTCTGTCGGTTGTCTTCTGGTTTTGTGGACTGTTTCTTTTGCTGTGCAAAAGCTTTTTATCTTGATGAAATCCCAATAGTTCATTTTTGCCCTCGCTTCCCTTGCCTTTGGCGATGTTTCTAGGAAGAAGTTGCTGCGGCTGAGGTCGAAGAGGTTGCTGCCTGTGTTCTCCTTTAGGATTTTGATGGACTCCTGTCTCACATTGAGGTCTTTCAACCATTTTGAGTCTATTTTTGTGTGTGGTGTAAGGAAATGGTCCAGTTTCATTCTTCTGCATGTGGCTGTCCAATTTTCCCCACACCATTTGTTGAAGAGACTGTCTTTTTTCCATTGGACATTCTTTCCTGCTTTGTCAGAGATTAGTTGTCCATGGAGTTGAGGGTCCATTTCTGGGCTCTCTCTTCTGTTCCATTGATCTATGTGTCTCTTTCTGTGCCAGTACCATACTGTCTTGATGATGACAGCTTTGTAATAGAGCTGCAAGTCTGGAATTGTGATGCCGCCAGCTTTGCTTTTCTTTTTCAACATTCCTCTGGCTATTCGGGGTCTCTTCTGGTTCCATACAAATTTTAGGATATTTCTTCCATTTCTTTGAAAAAAGTGGATGTTATTTTGATGGGGATTGCATTGAATGTGTAGATTGCTCTAGGTAGCATTGATATCTTCACAATGTTTGTTCTTCCAATCCATGAGCATGGAACGTTTTTCCATTTCTTTGTGTCTTCTTCAATTTCTTTCATGAGTATTTTATAGTTTTCTGAGTACAGATCCTTTTCCTCTTTGGTCAAATTTATTCCTAGGTATCTTATGGTTTTGGGTGCAATTGTAAATGGGATCGACTCCTTGATTTGCCTCTCTTCTGTCTTATCGTTGGTGTATAGGAATGCCACTGATTTCTGTGCATTGATTTTATATCCTA
>NW_027402195.1:2015-3560 GCF_003265705.2 Callorhinus ursinus
TTTGTTCTTCCAATCCATGAGCATGGAACGTTTTTCCATTTCTTTGTGTCTTCTTCAATTTCTTTCATGAGTATTTTATAGTTTTCTGAGTACAGATCCTTTTCCTCTTTGGTCAAATTTATTCCTAGGTATCTTATGGTTTTGGGTGCAATTGTAAATGGGATCGACTCCTTGATTTGCCTCTCTTCTGTCTTATCGTTGGTGTATAGGAATGCCACTGATTTCTGTGCATTGATTTTATATCCTGCCACTTTACTGAATTCCTGTATGAGTTCTAGCAGTTTTGGGGTGGAGTCTTTTGGGTTTTCCACATACAGGATCATATCATCTGCAAAGAGTGAGAGTTTGACTTCCTCTCTGCCGATTTGGAAGCCTTTGATTTCTTTTTGTTGTCTGATTGCTGTGGCTAGGACTTCTAATACTACGTTGAATAGCAGTGGTGATTGTGGACATCCCTGCTGCGTTCCTGACCTTAGGGGAAAAGCTCTCAGCTTTTCCCCACTGAGGATGATATTTGCTGTAGGTTTTTCATAGATGGCTTTTATGATATTGAGGTATGTACCCTCTAACCCTATACTCTGAAGAGTTTTTATCAAGAAAGGATGCTGTACTTTGTCAAATGCCTTTTCTGCATCTATTGAGAGGATCATATGATTCTTGTTCTTTCTTTTGTTAATGTATTGTATCACTTTGATTGATTTGCGGATTTTGAACCAACCTTGCAGCCGAGGGATAAATCCCACTTGGTCATGGTGAATAATCCTTTTAATGTACTGTTGGATCCTATTGGCTAGTATTTTGGTGAGAATTTTTGCATCCACGTTCATCAAGGATATGGGTCTGTAATTCTCCTTTTTGATGGGGTCTTTGTCTGGTTTTGGGATCAAGGTAACGGTGGCCTCATAAAATGACTTTGGAAGTTTTCCTTCCATTTCTATTTTTTGGAACAGTTTCAGGAGAATAGGTATTAATTCTTCTTTAAATGTTTGGTAGAATTCCCCTGGGAAGCCGTCTGGCCCTGGGCTTTTGTTTGTTGGGAGATTTTTGATGACTGCTTTAATTTCCTTAGTGGTTATAGGTCTGTTCAGGTTTTCTATTTCTTCCTGGTTCAATTTTGGTAGTTGATACATCTCTAGGAATGCACCCATTTCTTCCAGGTTATCTAATTTGCTGGCATAGAGTGCTCATAATATGTTCTTATAATTGTTTGTATTTCTTTGGTGTTGGTTGTGATCTCTCCTCTTTCATTCATGATTTTGTTGATTTCGGTCATTTCTCTTTTCTTTTTGATAAGTCTGGCCAGGGGTTTATCAACCTTGTTAATTCTTTCAAAGAACCAGCTCCTAGTTTCGTTGATCTGTTCTACTGTTCTTTTGGTTTCTAGTTCATTGATTTCTGCTCTGATCTTTATTATTTCTCTTCTCCTGCTGGGTTTAGGCTTTATTTGCTGTTCTTTCTCCAGCTCCTTTAGGTGCAGGGTTAGGTTGTGTATTTGAGACCTTTCTTGTTTCTTGAGAAAGGCTTGTACTGCTATATACTTTCCTC
>NW_027402196.1:0-3558 GCF_003265705.2 Callorhinus ursinus
TGCTCCTCCAGCAGGGACCCAACAAGCGGCAGAGCCGGGGAGACTCCTCTCCCTCCCCCGGGAGGAGCGGTGCGAGAGCGCACCGCAGGGATCTGCTGGGTTTGGAGACTCCACACGGGTTCGGGTGCCAGAGATAGAAACGCTCGGTCACAGGCCGGGTGAGCACGGAGTGCGGCCGGAGACCAGGGAGACGGGAGTGACTAACTGCATTTCTCTGGGGGCGCACTGAGGAGCGGGGCCCCGAGTTCTCAGCTCCTCCGGGTGGAGATTGGGAGGCCACCATTTTCGCCCTGGTCCTCCAAAGCTGTACGGAGAGCTTGCAGGGAACAAAAGCTCCCGAGAGCAAACCCGAGCAGCTTGCTTAGCCCAGACCGACAAGGGCAGGGCAATTATGCCTCCGGCAAACACATCTGGGAACCACGGCAACAGGCCCCTCCCCCAGAAGATGGGCACGAACAGCCAGCAAGCCAAGACCAAGTTTACCGATCAAGGAGAACGGGAGAACTCCAGCGCTAGGGGAATACTGCACATAGAATTCATGGCTTTTTTTTACCATGATTGATTATTTTTTCAAAGTTAATTTTTTAACTGTTTTTTTAATTTTTCTTTTCCCCTTTTTCAACCAACATCTTATCAATCCCTTTTTTTAAAAAAACATTTTTTAGTTTTCATTTTTAGAGTCATATTTTATCCCTTCATAGTAGTTACCCTTATTTTTGGCATATATAAGTTGTTCTCTCTTTAAAATTTTGAGATACAGTTTCTTCTAACAGATCAAAATATACCCTAAATCACTAGTGTATGGCTTTGTTCTAATCTCCTGCCTAATCACATTCTCTCCCTTTTTTTTGTTTTTCTTTTTTTTTAAATCTTCTTTCTTTTTTCAAACAACTTCTTATCTTATCAATTCCTTTTATAAAATCTTTTATAATTTTCATCTTTACAGTCATCTTCCATCCCTTCATTGTATCAACCCTTATTTTGTACATATATAAGTCTTTCTTCCTTTAAGATTTTAGGAGGCACATTTTTCTAACAGACCAAAATACGCTCAAAATCTAGTGTGTGGCACTGATCTATGCACTAGCCTGATCATATTTGATCATATTCTGTTTTTTTTTGTATTGTTCTGTTTTTGTTTTTATCTTTTTTTGTTTTTTGTTTTTCTTTCTTTTCTCTTTCTTTTTTCTTTCTTTCCCTTTCTTTTCCCCTGGTTTCAGGTCTTTTCCGATTTGTATAGAGTATATTTGCTGGGGATGCTGTTAACCTGCTAGCCTTTTGTTTTCTCATTCATCTATTCTCCTCTGGACAAAATGACAAGACAAAAAAAATCACCTCAGCGAAAAGAACAAGAGATAGTACCATCAGCCAGGGACCTACTCAATACAGACATTAGTACGATGTCAGACCTAGAGTTCAGAATCATGACTTTAAAGATACTAGCTGGGCTTGAAAAAAGCGTGGAAGTTATTAGAGAAACCCTTTCTGGAGAAATAAAAGAACTAAAATCTAACCAAGTCAAAATCAAAAAGGCTATTAATGAGGTGCAATCAAAAATGGGGGCACTAACTGCTAGGATAAATGAGGCAGAAGAGAGAATCAGCGATATAGAAGACCAAATGATGGAAAATAAAGAGGCTGAGAAAAAGAGAGAGAAACAATTACAGGATCATGAGGGCAGAATTCGAGAGATAAGCGATACAATAAGACGAAACAACATTAGAATAATTGGGATCCCAGAAGAAGAAAGAGAGAGAGGGGCAGAAGGTATATTGGAGCAAATAATAGCAGAGAACTTCCCTAATGTGAGGAAGGAAACAGGCATCAAAATCCAGTAGGCACAGAGAACCCCTCTCAAAATCAATAAAAATAGGTCAACACCCCAACATGTAATAGTAAAACTTATGGGTCTCAGAGACAAAGAGAAAATCCTGAAAGCTACTTGGGAGAAGAGATATGTAACCTACAATGGTAGAAATATTAGATTGGCAACAGACCTATCCACAGAGACCTGGCAGGCCAGAAAGGACTGGCATGAGATCTTCAGAGCACTAAACGAGAAAAATATGCAGCCAAGAATACTATATCCAGCTAGGGTCTCATTGAAAATTGAAGGAGAGATAAAAAAGCTTCCAGGACAAACAAAAACTAAAGGAATTTGCAAACACGAAACCAGCCCTCCAAGAAATATTGAAAGGGGTCCTCTAAGCAAAGAGAGAGCCTAAAAGCAGCATAGATCAGAAAGGAACAGAGACAATATACAGTCACAGTCACCTTACAGGTAATACAATGGCACTAAATTCATACCTTTCAACAGTTACCCTGAATGTAAGTGGGCTAAATGCCCAATCAAAAGACACAGGCTATCAGATTAGATTAAAAAACAAGACCCATCAATATGCTGTCTGCAAGAGACTCATTTTAGACCCAAAGACACCCCCAATTGAAAGTGAGGGGGTGGAAAACCATGTACCATGCTAATGGACACCAAAAGAAAGCTGGGGTGGCAATCCTTCTATCAGACAAATTAGATTTTAAAACAAAGACTGTAATAAGAGATGAGGAAGGACACTATATCCTACTTAAAGGGACTATCCAACAAGAAGATCTAACAATTGTAAATATCTATGCCCCTAACCTGGGAGCAGCCAATTATATAAGCCAATTAATAACAAAAGCAAAGAAACACTTTGACAATAATACAATAATAGTGGGGGACTTTAACACCCCCTTCACTGAAATGGACAGGTCATCTAAGCAAAAGATCAACAAGGAAATAAAGACTTTAAATGACACACTGGACCAAATGGACTTCACGGACATATTCAGAACATTCCATCCCAAAGCAACGGAATACACATTCTTCTCTAGGGCCCATGGAACATTCTCCAGAATTGATCACATCCTAGGTCACAAATCAGGTCTCATCCAGTACCAAAAGATTGGGATCACTCCCTGCGTATTTTCAGACCACAATGCTTTGAAACTAGAACTCAATCACAAGAGGAAAGTCGGAAAAAACTCAAATACATGGAGGCTAAAGAGCATCCTACTAAAGAATGAATGGGTCAACCAAGAAATTAAAGAAGAATTAAAAAAATTCATGGAAACCAATGAAAATGAAAACACAACTGTTCAAAATCTTTGGGATACAGCAAAGGCAGTCCTGAGAGGAAAGTATATAGCAATACAAGCCTTTCTCAAGAAACAAGAAAGGTCTCAAATACACAACTAACCCTACACCTAAAGGAGCTGGAGAAAGAACAGCAAAGAAAGCCTAAACCCAGCAGCAGAAGAGAAATAATAAAGATCAGAGCAGAAATCAATGAAATAGAAACCAAAAGAACAGTAGAACAGATCAACGAAACTAGGAGCTGGTTCTTTGAAAGAATTAACAAGATTGATCAACCCCTGGCCAGACTTATCAAAAATAAAAGAGAAATGACCCAAATCAACAAAATCATGAATGAAAGAGGAGAGATCAGAACCAACACCAAAGAAATACAAACACTTATAAGAACATATTATGAGCAACTCTATGCCAGCAAATTAGATAAC
>NW_027402197.1:0-3557 GCF_003265705.2 Callorhinus ursinus
TGACACCCCCAACCTCCCCTATGGGATCTGTGTGACATTCCTCAGGCACTCCCGGCTGCCCTAAATGGAAAAGACATAGTTAACTTGTAGAGATCACAATCCTGCAAGACCTGAGTCTCCCTCAGTTTACAAATGTCCTAGTGATTTACAAGGAAGAAGCTTTCTTATCAACAGGCTAACTTCCAGAGACCCATAACTCAGCTTCCTGAAGCTCTAACATCACCCTCCCTTCCATAAAATTGAGGGCGGCTGAGGCAGAAGGAAATGTCCATAACATTGAATTTCTTTTAAACCTACAGCCCCCTGATAACATTCCTCCAGGAAGCTCCCAACTATCTTACCATTAATGCTTTCCTGCAGGAAAAAAACCTTAACTTGACAAATTGCAAAGCCCCCGGTATCTTGTGTCTTTTTTAATACAGGAAAGTTCTTTCAAAACTTCCCTTTGTCCTTACCTCCCCCAACCCCATACTATAGAATCAGCAGCCCCTCATGACCCGGGGACAGCAGCTCTTTCTGCCCACCGGGCAAGTCCCCATGCTTTAAGAAACCACCACTTTGCACCAAAGACATCCCAAGACTTCCTTCTTAGTCCTGGGCTCTGGACTTCACCCCACCGCACCTCACCTATATTCCAAAACCACAGCAGAGGGAGGGAGAGGAAAATGAAGTAATAAGGAGATCACAGGGAATAACTTGCAAAGCCTTGACTCCGAAAACTGGAGTAAGTGGGTTCTTTTTATTTCGTATTTGGGATGAATATTCAGAGGGGAGCTTTGTCATCCCTTGTCAAGGTGGGGGTAAGGTCGGTCAGGAGTCCTGAGAGCACAGGCCTATACAGGCATCCTCTGCTCTGTGAATGCGGCCAGGGCTCCCCCTAGGGCAGAGGCTTGAACAGTACAGTGAAGCCGAGGTGGCTGCCCCACAAGGGGAAGGGGCTAGGGACCTGCTCCCAGAGCCAGGGTACACTGGAAAGGGTTTGAGCTCCTTATCTGGGGCCAGGAACACAGGGCCTGGTTTCCTTGGAAGCAGCACTGGGGGGTTCACCACTGATTGATTCATTGTCTCCGAGGTGGTGAGACTGTTTCCTGGCCTGGTAGAGCCTGTCCATTTTTGCATTCCCTTTGTTCCCTTAAAGCTTTAACTACTGGAGTTTTTTTGTTCTGTTTTGTTTTGTTTTGTGTGTTTTCCTTTCTTCTTAATTCTGACACCTCTTAGGAAGATCTGCAAGGTGTGTGCTCGGAAAGTGGAGCCACAAGGGCCGAGATCACAGGAAATAGGTGGGGGCCTCAAATGACTTCTCTTGTGTCAGGAAAGCTGTATCCCCTCTGTTCGTTGGTTTGCTTTTTTTTCCTGGGAACCCCTAGTTTTTCTGCTCACACGTGGACGCAGTGATGGGACTCCATGGTATTGTAGCCCCCAGTGGACAGTGTGCATCAGCAGGGTCCTTCAGAGAGGAAAAGCACAGCCCAAAGACACCTCTCGCCTAGGACATCGAGCATCACCCTAGAGCCATCAGGGGTTGGGGGGATCCGTCTGCTCTTTCTAACTCTGTGAGGGTTCCTGGGCCCAAGGTTCTTCTCCAGCACCCCGTTTGGCATCTTTGTTCTCCCCACTGTCTCCAGATCTTCCCATTGAGAAAGGATTCCTCTGATCTGTGAAGCCTTGAGAACGTCCATGAGAGTTTCTCAGGGCTTCCTTCAGGGTCAGGGAGCCTGGCTGATTACTGTGACTCCCCAATTTATTCAGGATGAAATAGATTTCATTAGTTCTGACACTCATGATTTTAGTTGCTATTTCTAAGAGATATGATATTGGTCATTTATTTCTATATTTTATGGTGACTTTCAGAAGCTGACACTATGTTTTTCAGATATGTTCATTATTCTTTCTAATTCTTCCTTGTTCTCTTAAGTTTGGATCCTCCTGAAGAGGAAAAGTATGCAGAGCAGGCCCAGGCCAGGAGGCCCGAGAACATGGAAAGTTACTAACAATAAGCTGGAGATAACCAGAAGGCCTCGTGGGAACAAGAGATAACCGGCCATTTCTGCTTCTGTAAACAGGCTTCCCTCCACAGGCTGCCCGCACTATTGTCCACGCCTAAAGCAGCCCCCGCTCCCCCAGTTTAAACCCACCTACCAGCAGTCAGCAGAGCCCTTGGAACCTGGCTGCCTTCCTTCCCTTTAAAAGCCCTATAACCCCATTGCCCGGGGCCCAGAACATGGAGCACGAGCTCATCTGGGTCCAATGGCGTAAAATAAATCGGAGTTCTCCTACTTCTCCGAGGGTCACTTGGTCTCTCTCCGGTCTGATTTTTATTTTTTCGCAACACTCCTTATCATCCAATTTGGTGCACGTAAAATGGCATACTTTTCTCCAGTGTATCAGAGGATCCTTTGATAAATAGACACAAGGTGATTGAGTAGGAACCGCTGTGTGACGTAAGTTGGGCTCGCAAACACAGACACTGAGGAGGGAAACAGCAACCACCACATTATAGGAAACAGACAATGTGTTAGCAATTCTGAAATGAATATAAAATCATATTTTATTCATCGTGATGAACACTGCTCTGACACTTAAATGTGTGTTTAAAGAATGTACGGGAGGTGGGCCTGGGTGGTTCAGTCAGAGAAGCATCTGCCTTAGGCTCAGATCATGACCTCGGGGTCCTGGGATCAAGCCCTGGGTCTGGCTCAGTGGGGAGTCTGCTTCTCCCTCTGCTTCTGCACTCCCCCACCTCAGCTTATAAGTGCATTCTCTCTCTAATAAATAAATAAAGTCTTTAAAAAATAAAAAATGTGGGGGAGAATGAATGAACGAACGAATGCTGCAGACTAAGCCCTCACGCAGGCGGTTACTGTGTTACCTGCTTCCCTCCGATGGGGGGGACGGGGTCTCTCAGCCCCGCTCATCCGTGCGTCCACACCTCTCCGCAGGTCCCGCCATGGTCGCCACGTGACAGAGGGACAACAGACCCCACTGCAGCCCCCCACGTGCTCTCCCACCCGACCTCCCCTGTGTCAGTCTGCGCATCCCCATCTCTGCGGGCATCGCCGTCCGTCCCCCGACACTCTGGACCATCCCTTCCTCCCACACCCAGCGTCGGCTCAGTCACCTCTCCGGGTCCCACCTGGGGACACGTGGCCTTTCTCCCTTCATACTTTCCCCCGCTGTCCTCTCCTTCCGGCCCCCACCCCCACCCGGTGTCCCCTTCCAGGTCTCCGTGTCCCAGGTTCTGTCGTAGAACTTCCCAGAGCTAAATCCCTAATGAGCAGCACTGACCAGAAGAGAAAATAGAGGGGAGGTCACGGGAGGCCCCTCTGTTGCTCCTGCTGGATCCCCAGGCCCTGCTCTGTCCCCACAGCCGCTGTGGGTCCCGTCGGCCCTGCTCAGGAAGACGCGGCGTTCTCACACTCGGTGGCCTTCTCTGTGAAGGCGTGTGTCTACACTGCAAGCTGCTGTTCACACTCAGCACCCAGAGCCAGCCTGCCTCCTCTGAGCACCGACCCCCCCCCCCCCCCCCGCCGTGGGGACAGATTCCCTCTGCTCACTGG
>NW_027402198.1:0-3557 GCF_003265705.2 Callorhinus ursinus
GAGGATGTCATTTTTTAAAGAAAATAGAATTTCATGAAAAGGTGTAAGACTGTAATGATATATTTTTTAAGTTTTTGTTTAAATTCCAGTTAATATAAGTGTAATATTAGCTTCAGGTGTACAATATAGTTATTCAGCACTTCTATACAGCAGTCAGGGCTCATCACAAGTGTGCACCTTAATCCCCATCACCTATTTAACCCATTCCCCACCCACCTCCCCTCTGGGAACCATCAGTTTGTTCTCTTTGGTTAAGAGGCCGTTTCTTGGTTTACCTCTCTTTCTCTTTTTTCCCCCTTTGCTCGTTTGTTTCTTAGGTTCCACGTACTAGTGAAATCATATGGTATTTGCCTTTTCTCTGATTGACTTATTTTACTTAGCATTATACTCTCCAGCTCCAACCGCGTTGTTACAAATGACAAGATTTCATTTTTTTTTTGATGGCTTAGTAATATTCCATAATATATATACACCACATCTTTATCCATTCATCAGTCAATGGGCATCTGGGCTGTTCCCATAATTTGGCTATTGTAGATAATGCTGCTATAAACAGCAGGGTGCATGTATCCCTTTGAATTAGTATTTTTGTATTATTTGGGTAAATGCCTAGCAGTGCAATTGCTGGATCATAGGGTAGTTCCATTTAAAACTTTTTGAGGAACCTCCATACTGTTTTCTAGAATGGCTGCAAAGGTTTGCATTCCGACCAACAGTGCAAGAGGACTCCCTTTCTTCACATCCCCATCAACACCTATTGTTCCTTCTGTTGTTGATTTTTGCAAGGGTGGTTCAATATTCATATATCAATCAACATGATACACCACACTAATAAAAGACAAGAACCATATGATCATTTCATTAGGTGCAGAAAAAGCATTTGACAAAGTACAACATCCATTCATGATAAAAACCATTAACAAGGTAGGTTTATAGGGAACATACATCAACATAATGAAGGGCATATATGAAAAACCCACAGCTAATATCATTCCCAATGGTGGAAAACCTGAGAGCTTTTCCTCTATGGTCAGGAACAGGTCAGGATGTCCACCCTCACCACTGTTATTTAACATAGTACCAGAAGTCCTAGCCACAGCAATCAGAAGACAAAAAGAAATAAAAGGCATCCAAATCAGCAAGGAAGATGTCAAATGTTCACTATTTGAAGATGACATGATACTCTATATAGAAAACCCAAGACTCCACCAAAATATTGCTAGAACTGATGCACAAATTCAGTAAAGTTGCAGGATACATAATGATATTTTAAAAAGGCCAAATAATATGAGGTATGCTAGGAAAAAAGAATGTAAAAGTTTCCAATAACATTAATAGATAATACTCTATCTATATTGACACATCCAGCTTTATGTAGCATAGTACTTATGGTTTTGTGTAAGCTGTGTTTTTATACAAATTTAGTAAGGTTTGTAACCAGTTTGCCACTTTGTATATGCTTCATTTGTTTTAAGATTTTTAAAAGCAGTTAAAGAGCTTATCAGTGACATTTCTAAATTGGATTTATTACACATATAAGTCTTAGTTAAGTGCTTTGGAAGGTTTTCCTTCTTTGATTGTGAGGTTGACCTATAGGGTATTTTTAATACTTGAGAAAACATATATATTGTATTTATAACTATGGTTTGAAATGCCTGGAAAATATTATTAGGTAAATATTGCTAAATATTTACAGGTTATTTAATAGGATAAATTGACTGAACTAAAAGTAATTATTTTCTTTTAATTAATTAATTAATTTGAGAAAGAGTGTGTGAGTGGGGGGAGGGAGAGGGAGAGAGAATCTCAAGCAGACTCCCTGCTGAATGTGGAGCCTGACTAGGGGGCTGGATCTCATGACCAATGAGATCATGACCTGAGCCAAAATCACGAGTCCAACACTTAACCACCTGAACCACCCAGGCACCTCTGAGAGTCATTGTTTTCTTATGAATAAAAATATATTTGTAAATTATAGGCTTAAGAAAACATTTCATATTTAAATTTTAATAAATGGGTATGTATTAAAACATAATAACTGTAGATATATTTTCTAATCTCAAAATCCCCTTATGAGATTTTAATCCCAAATTGTTGACTGATACTAGATCACTTCACACTTATTATTTGTGGTTTCACATGATGCTGTATATTCTTCATTATGCCAGATTCTATCTCTTCCCAGTTGACTGTAATCCCCCTGAGGACACTCACCACAAATCTAGCCCAGTGTCAGGAACACCACAGACTTCTCTCATTCTTCTGAAATTTCCTTTGTCAAAGTTATCCAACAAGCTAGGCAGATGTTGCCAAATTCAATGATCCATTTCAGTCTCAATCTACTTGAGTTTCCAGTAGAGATTACTCCAGTTGTTCACTCCATCTTCTTTAAACACTATCAGGATACCATACTCTCTCTTACTTTCCTTCTTACCTCAATGCCCACTGCTAATTTCCCAGCACTGAACTGTCGTCCTCTTCCAGATCTCTCAGTGTTGGAGTTCTCCAGGACTCACTCTTCATTGCACTTCTATTCTACGTTATTACTCCATGTCTTACAGCTACACATTCCAATTAGACGTTTAGAATGCTCAAACTTGTATCTCTAACCTGGACACATTTCTATTTATCTTCCTTACCTGGATGTCTAATGAGAATATCAAACATAACATGCCCAAGGAGAAATCGTGTTCACCCACCCACCCAACACAGTTTTCCTAATTTCTCTATGCCACCAAATGGGAATTATTCTTCTAATTTCCTAGGTCCAAGGAGGCAGTCTTGATTCCTCACTTTCTCTACAACCCATGTGAAATTTAAAAGCAGGTCCTGCCTGTTCTATCTTCAAAACAAATCTCAAATCCCACCACTTCTCTCTTCTTCCCAGCTACTAATGATTAGAAACATCTAATTAATTCCTGCAATTCTATTCCTGACCAGCTTCTATCTATTCTCCACAAAGAATTCAGAGAAATCTTTTCAGTAAGTAAATCATATCATATCTAGGTGAACTGGAACCATGGACCTTAAATCCTCTGAATTCTACTGGTAGTAATTGCTGGAGGAGTAATCAAGTACAATATGTAAGAATAAAAAGTCTTTATCATGTCATATACATCCTCATATTTGGTCTACAATTGCCTCTCAAACACCATCCATTGCTTGTTACCCTTGGCCATTCTGTTTCAGGAGCGCTAGCCTTCTTACTATTCCTCCTTCAAAGAAAACTTCCAGCCTCACATCATCACCTCTGATTTTCCAGCTGTGGTTTGTGCCACCCTGCTAGATCCCGTTTTCTGTAAGTAACAATTTTTAGTATTATTTTTTTTTTATCCTTTAAATTTTTTATTGTTGGGGCGCCTGGGTGGCTCAGTTGGTTAAGCGACTGCCTTCGGCTCAGGTCATGATCTCAGGGTCCTGGGATCGAGCCCCGCATCGGGCTCCCTGCTCAGCGGGAAGCCTGCTTCTCCCTCTCCCACTCCCCCTGCTTGTGTTCCCTCTCTCGCTGTTTCTCCCTCTGTCAAATAAATAAACAAAATCTTTAAAATAAATAAATA
>NW_027402199.1:0-568 GCF_003265705.2 Callorhinus ursinus
TGTTAATTTTAGCCATTCTGACGGGTGTGAGGTGCAATCTCATTGAGGATTTGATTTGGATTTCCCTGATGCCGAGCGATGTTGAGCACTTTTTCATGTGTCTGTTGGACATTTGAATGTCTTCTTTGGAAAAATGTCTGTTCATGTCTTCTGCCCATTTCTTGATTGGATTAGTTGTTCTTTGGGTGTTGAGTTTGATAAGTTCTTTATAGATTTTGGATACTAGCCCTTTATCTGATATGTCATTTGCAAATATTTTCTCCCATTCTGTCGGTTGTCTTTTGGTTTTGTGGACTGTTTCTTTTGCTGTGCAAAAGCTTTTTATCTCGATGAAATCCCAATAGTTCATTTTTGCCCTTGTTTCCCTTGCCTTTGGCGATGTTTCTAGGAAGAAGTTGCTGTGACTGAGGTGGAAGAGGTTGCTGCCTGTGTTCTCCTTTAGGATTTTGATGGACTCCTGTCTCACGTTAAGGTCTTTCAACCATTTGGAGTCTATTTTTGTGTGTGGTGTAAGGAAATGGTTCTTCTGCATGTGGCTGTCCAATTTTCCCAACACCATTTGTTGAAG
>NW_027402199.1:668-1292 GCF_003265705.2 Callorhinus ursinus
ATGATGACAGCTTTGTAATAGAGCTGGAAGTCCGGAATTGTGATGCCGCCAGCTTTGCTTTTCTTTTTCAATATTCCTCTGGCTATTCGGGGTCTCTTCTGGTTCCATACAAATTTTAGGATTATTTGTTCCATTTCTTTGAAAAAGGTGGATGGTATTTTGATGGGGATTGCATTGAATGTGTAGATTGCTCTAGGTAGCACTGACATCTTCACAATGTTTGTTCTTCCAATTCATGAGCATGGAAAATTTTTCCATTTCTTTGTGTCTTCTTCAATTTCTTTCCTGAGTATTTTATAGTTTTCTGAGTACAGATCCTTTGCCTCTTTGGTTAGTATTATTCCTAGGTATCTTATGGTTTTGGGTGCAATTGTAAATGGGATCGACCCCTTGATTTGTCTCTCTTCTGTCTTGTTGTTGGTGTATAGGAATGCCACTGATTTCTGGGCATTGATTTTATGTCCTGCTACTTTACTGAATTCCTGGATGAGTTCTAGCAGTTTTGGGGTGGAGTCTTTTGGGTTTTCCACATAAAGTATCCTATCATCTGCAAAGAGTCAGAGTTTGACTTCCTCTTTGCCGATTGGGATGCCTTTGATTTCTTTTTGTTGTCTGATTGCTGTG
>NW_027402199.1:1392-3557 GCF_003265705.2 Callorhinus ursinus
AGTATTTTATAGTTTTCTGAGTACAGATCCTTTGCCTCTTTGGTTAGTATTATTCCTAGGTATCTTATGGTTTTGGGTGCAATTGTAAATGGGATCGACCCCTTGATTTGTCTCTCTTCTGTCTTGTTGTTGGTGTATAGGAATGCCACTGATTTCTGGGCATTGATTTTATGTCCTGCTACTTTACTGAATTCCTGGATGAGTTCTAGCAGTTTTGGGGTGGAGTCTTTTGGGTTTTCCACATAAAGTATCATATCATCTGCAAAGAGTGAGAGTTTGACTTCCTCTTTGCCGATTTGGATGCCTTTGATTTCTTTTTGTTGTCTGATTGCTGTGGCTAGGACTTCTAATACTATGTTGAATAGCAGTGGTGAGAGTGGACATCCCTGCCGCGTTCCTGACCTTAGGGGAGAAGCTCTCAGTTTTTCCCCATTGAGAATGATATTTGCTGTAGGTTTTTCGTAGATGGCTTTTATGATATTGAGGTATGTACCCTCTCTCCCTATACTCTGAAGAGTTTTGATCAAGAAAGGATGCTGTACTTTGTCAAATGCTTTTCTACATCTATTCAGAGGACCATATGATTCTTGTTCTTTCTTTTGTTAATGTATTGTATCACGTTGATTGATTTGTGGATGTTGAACCAGCCTTGCAGCCCAGGGATAAATCCCACTTGGGCATGGTGAATAATCCTTTTAATGTACTGTTGGATCCTATTGGCTAGTATTTTGGTGAGAATTTTTGCATCCATGTTCATCAAGGATATTGGTCTGTAATTCTCCTTTTTGATGGAGTCTTTGTCCGGTTTTGGGATCAAGGTAATGGTGGCCTCATAAAATGAGTTTGGAAGTTTTCATTCCATTTCTATTTTTTGGAACAGTTTCAGGAGAATAGGTATTAATTCTTCTTGAAATGTCTGATAGAATTCCCCTGGGAAGCCATCTGGCCCTGGGCTTTTGTTTGTGGGGAGTTTTTTGATGACTGCTTCAATTTCCTTAGTGGTTATAGGTCTATTCAGGTTTTCTATTTCTTCCTGGTTCAATTTTGGTAGTTGATACATCTCTAGGAATGCACCCATTACTTCCAGGTTATCTAATTTGCTGGAATAGAGTTGCTCATAATATGTTCTTATAATTGCTTATATTTCTTTGGCGTTGGTTGTGATCTCTCCTCTTTCATTCATGATTTTGTGGATTTGGGTCATTTCTCTTTTCTTTTTGATACGTCTGGCCAGCGGTTTATCAATCTTGCTAATTCTTTCAAAGAACCAGCTCCTAGTTTGGTTGATCTGTTCTACTGTTCTTTTGGTTTCTAGTTCATTGATTTCTGCTCTGATCTTTATTATTTCTCTTCTCCTGCTGGGTTTAGGCTTTATTTGCTGTTCTCTCTCTCCAGCTCCTTTAGGGTGTAGGATTAGGTTGTGTATTTGAGACCTTTCTTGTTTCTTGAGAAAGGCTTGTATTGCTATATACTTTCCTCTCAGGACTGCCTTTGCTGTATCCCAAAGATTTTGAACAGTTGTGTTTTCATTTTCATTGGTTTCCATGAATTTTTTTAATTCTTCTTTAATTTCCTGGTTGACCCATTCATTCTTTAGTAGGATGCTCTTTAGCCTCCATGTATTTGAGTTCTTTCCGACTTTCCTCTTGTGACTGAGTTCTAGTTTCAAAGCACTGTGGTCTGAAAATATGCAGGGAATAATCCCAATCTTTTGGTACCCGTTGAGACCTGATTTGTGACCTAGGATGTGATCTATTCTGTAGAATGTTCCATGGGCACTAGAGAAGAATGTGTATTCCGTTGCTTTGGGATGGAATGTTCTGAATATTTCTGTAAAGTCCATTTGGTCTAGTATTTCATTTAAAGTCTTTATTTCCTTGTTTATCTTTTGCTTAGATGATCTGTCCATTTCAGTAGGGGGTGTTAAAGTCCCCCACTATTATTGTATTGTTGTCAATGTGTTTCTTTGCTTTTGTTATTAATTACCTTATATAATTGGCTGCTCCCACATTAGGGTCATAGATATTTACAATTGTTAGATCTTCTTGTTGGATAGACCCTTTAAGTAGGATATAGTGTCCTTCCTCATCTCTTATTACAGTCTTTGGTTTAAAATCGAATTTGTCTGATATAAGGATTGCCACCCCAGCTTTCTTTTGGTGTCC
>NW_027402200.1:0-3557 GCF_003265705.2 Callorhinus ursinus
TGAGCTGAAGGCAGACGCTTAACGACTGAGCCATCCAGGTGCCCCAAGAAGCCTAAGTTTTATACGCTGATATAACTAAGGCGTAGATACACATCATGAGTAAAGTCAAATGCTGAGCAATCTTTAGCGTCAAATTTGTGTCCTCCATTTAAATAAAAACCAACAGGAAACAAATTTCTAAAAGTGTGAAATTCTGGTTATTTGTCATAAAATAGTAGAGAATAGAATATGTAGTTTTTCTATATAGAAACAGTCACATTAGAAAATCTCATAGAAAATTACATGCTTGAGTTTTGATGTATTTTTGGGAACAGAGAATATACTGTTTGGGAGATAGCTTTTTATGTACCCAAGAGATTTTGCAGTTATAAATTGCTGCTGGGTTGGGGGGGACTTTCTTATGTTAAGCAAATTGATAAAAATAAATAGGGAAAATACAGAATATTGAATATTTTCACCAATGATACATGCTATTTCTATTGTATACAAGCTAAAAAGTCTTAGACTCCTTTGAATTTACTTTGTTGGGAGTACTAGGCTTTTGCAGTCTGAGATACAGGAGGAAATCCTATCCCTTATTGCACATTGAAAATGTTACACAGAAGACAGAATTTCAGAAGACTAATAAATGAAACAAAATACTGCTTAAACTAATAAGGGAAACGAGAAGGGGTTCTTGGCTTGTGTTAGCCTTGAAAGGTAATATTCCAATGCACAGGTATTTATTGAACATCTCTGTGTTGGGAACCCTTTAAGGTACTTGAGATTAAGCAGTAAACAAGCAGATCACATAACATAAAAGATCAAGCCATTAAGATATAAGACGATCACTGGTGAATCAATACTAACTATCCAAGAGTCAGGTAATAAGGCTTGCAAATGATACATAAGGTCACAGAACTCAGAAAAAAAGCTTCGAGTAATTATTAAAGTTTCTATTTACTTGAACCAGAGATAAATACCACTTGTACTGGCTTAAGGCAAAGCATAATTTATTAAATATAAGTAAATTCTTTCCAGAAGTTATTTGTGGATTTATGGTCAGTTTGAAATGGTGCAAATGGAGTCCTGGCATTGATCACTGTGGGTGAAGTATGTTTTAGGTAAAAGCTCTTGTGGAAGAACTGGGAAGTCTCCACCTCGTAGCTCTGTGTAACTGTTTACATATGAGGACAACTGCTTCAAACCCAGCACCGTGCTTTTGCATGTTCTCCCCTGGGAGATTCTGTTCATTTCATCCACAATAGACATCCTGTATCTTGACAGTTCTTCTGATATTTTTATACTTTAACCATAATCTGTGACTTGTAAATAATCACTTGTAGAAGTGGGAGTCTATGGCTTCTTGAAAAACTGTATCAGTCCTATTTTCTCCCTCCTTTTTCTAAAATTTTATTTAACTCTTATAACATGCCCAGAACCTGGGATAGGTGTTTTCACAAATCAGTCATTCAATCTCACAGTAACAATGTGAGCATGTGTCCTCTATTTAACTGACATGAAAAGAGTGAATGTTTCAGTATTTGTACAAGTTAATGAAGTAGTAAGAATAATAACTGATAATTTATTTGCAAGCCCCAGATGCTAATATCCATGCCTACTCCTGGATACATTGGTAACACATTCTCTAACATTTATCAACAACTTTATTAGTAACTCCAATATTGTTCCGGTGAATGGTTTAATACAAAGTTTGTTTTATTTTTTGCATATCTTATTTTCTCCTGTCAGACTGGGAGCTCCTTAAAGATAGGAATCATGTTATATATTACTGTGTTTAAAGGCTCAATCTATGTCCATTGATGTCAATGGGATGTATTGCTTGATTGATCAAATCCCACATTGTAAACCAATTGTTTCCTAAATCATCACAAGTCTAATGAGCAAATTTATTTTAATAGGTCTGGAAGGAGGTCTTTCATTATTTAACTTCCCCAATTCCTTTTTGGGCCATAGGTCCATAGAAAACCTCCCTCTGAAGCTGCCGTCAGCTTATTGGCTCACGTAAGCTGAGAAGGAGAAACAAATACATGGCCAACATTCCACATATGTGCAGACAAAGAGGTATACTGGGAAGATTCTTAGGGTTCATCCAGTAAGACAAATAAAAGATAAAACATGACTAAATATTAGTATCTCTAACTCAACTATAAATACATAGATCACCCTAGGTCACTCTTTTTTTTCTGGTGGAACTGATTCAATCTTTTTATTTATATATTTTTATTCATTTATTTTTGAGATATAATTAATATATAACACAGTCAGTTTAAGGAGTACATGTTGATTTGATACATATATATTGTGATGTGATTACCATGGAAGTGTTAGATAACACCTCTGTCATGTCATATAATCATATATCTGTTAAGGGGTTAATACCCAAATTATATAAAGAACTCATACAACCAATAATAAGATTTAAAAATAGAGGGACTGAGTGGACATTTTTCAAAAAGAAGACCTAGAAATGGTCAATGGGTACATGAAAAGTGCTCAACATCACTAATCATTAGGGACATGCAAATCAAAACCACAAGGAAATATCAAATTGCATCTGTTAACACAGCTACCATCAAAAAGTTAAGAGGAATGAAGGGGGGAAATTGGAGGGGGTGATGAACCATGAGAGACGATGGACTCTGAAAAACAAAACAAACTGAGGGTTCTAGAGGGGAGGGGGTGGGGGGATGGGTTAGCCTGGTGATGGGTATTAAAGAGCGCACGTTCTGCATGGAGCACTGGGTGTTATACACAAACAATGAATCATGGAACACTACATCAAAATCTAATGATGTATGGTGATTAACATAACATAAAAAAAAAGAAACACTTTTGCTAAAAAAAAAAAAAGAGTGTGGCAGGAGATTGGGAGTGAGATGGGCAGGGGTCAGGTTATGCCTAGCATTGTCAGGCCATGGCAAAGAGGGTGGTGAGAAGGGCATTGTCAGAAGGGCAAAGACACATCGGAGGGGTTTAAACAGAACAATAACATGATCTTATTTATAATTTAAGAACATTACTTGTACTGCTGTCTGAAGAATAATTAGAGAAGAGTTTGTTAGGACCCCTGTAGGAGCCTGTTAACAATAATCCAAGTGAGGACTGATCCAGTAGCCTGAATTAAGATGGTAGAAATTGGGATGGAGAACACAGAACAGATTCAGAATGTATTTTGGACACATAACTGGTGAATCTATATTTGTATCAATTAAGAAAATATAAGAGTTAATGTAGTCCTCTAAGAGAAAGGCAAAAGGAAAGAAGAGAAGTTGGTTTTGGAATTGGAGAAGCTCCAAGCCCCAGGGGTTTGGTTAGAATGAAAGCATATAGCAAAGGAGATGTAGAAGAATGGCCAGAAGGCATGAAGTTCACTGATAGCTGAAAGGAGAAGATTGAAATTGGGCAAGAAAACCCAATATTAGATTCAAAACTGATGAAAGTAGAAGAAACGGACACTACATCATAGAGAACTCTCAAGAAACATACAAGAAAAGTAGAAAAATAATCTGTTAGCTAAGAAATTCTATAAGGCCCAAGGATGATTTTTTTTTTTT
>NW_027402201.1:0-3556 GCF_003265705.2 Callorhinus ursinus
TTTAACAAATGTGTAATTTCAAGTATTCCGGTTCCGGTGACAGACAGAAATCTGTGCAGCAATGTTAGAGAAGTAGTATTGCGAGTAGCCATAGACAGACACAACCCACAAATCCATCCTGTGAGGGAAGGACACATTAAATGGGATACGTACACATAATGGAATGCAATTCAGCCAGAAGAAGAAACTAAAAGAGTCAATATGCTACAACATGGATGGACCTTGAGAAATTAAGATGCTTTGATGAAGGCATGCACAGAAAGACGTGGGTTACACGATCCTATATTTTGAGGAAACGAGAGTAGGGAAATTCATAGACCCAGAAAGTGGAAAGTAGGACGGAGGGAGGAAGGGGAGAGGTACAGGAATTTTTCATGGGTACAGAGGTTACTTAGGATGGAAATGCTTTGGATATAGATGGTAGTGCTGACTACCAAGTGGCCAAGCTGCACTTCCCCGATGCTTCACTGGTGCTCAACTTGGAAGAACCTGCAGCATATCTTACGCCCGGGACCCTAACGTAAAGGCGAATTACGACTGAAATCGTTCTCATGGCCCAGACACCTCCTGCAGGGCACCAGTGGATTTGAGAAAGTGAGGGCAGCTCTAGGTTCAGGGGTTCAGGACATTTTCTCCAGGGTCCTGGGCAGGTGTCAGGTCCTCAGGATCTCTCTTCCCAGAGAAACAACTACATACATACCTCTCCCGGATCCATCTCTCACCAGCGTGGCCACTCGGGACAGTCACTTCAACACCCTAACTTTCAGGGCCCTCCACTATAAAATATGGGTTAATACCCCATATTTTCCCCTCCAGTGGTACTGGTGCAGGGATAACAAGAGGGATGATACACTTTCTCTGAGAGTTGCAAAGCTTCATTCCCATGTGAAGGATAAAGAGGAAGCTTCCAACCTCCCATGCAGTGCAGTCATCCGAGTCCCATGTCTGGAGTCACCCACTACCAGGTGTCTAGCTCATTCTAGAGGAAATCAGAACCTGAATACCTCCAGAGCCGTTGTGAAGTAGCAGTCCTTAACTATGTCTGAGGCTCTACTTGCAGGAAATCACTTTCACCATAGCTACAGCACACTAATAAATAGGAGGTATCAATATTTCCACATTTCAGAGCAGGAAACTGAGACACAGAGGACTCTCGGTAACTCTCTCAGGTATGGGGACCTGCTAAATGGGATGTGAATCCAGGCCATCAGGCGTGGTCACTGTTCTTTGCTGCCTTTCTATCACTTCTCTGCTAAATCACAGTAGTTGCCCACAAAACCTGCCTGTTGGGGGATTTCAGGGCACACCGCATCGCAACATCTTCCTAAGTCCAGCGTTGAAGGACGAATGTCTAATAGACAGCTGGCGAGTAGGGGGAGCAGAAGGTTGAACTAGGAGTAAATTATGACTCCTGCCCTGATGGCAAGATGCCAACAATGCTCTCTATTTCTATGCATTTCCCAGGACTCTGTGTGGAAGGAGAGAGGGAAGTTGCAGAGCCCCCCACAATCACGTCGGCCTCTTTCACAGAAAAAAAGAAAAGAGTCCACTTCTCCCTCTGCACCAGGTCTTCCCAATCGGAGACGCTGAGGGAATTTACTCATGAAATTGATTTAGGAATAAGTCTTTCATTCAGTAACAAAGACCTAACAGAAGAATGTAAAAATGCTCAGATTTTCTTACCCTTTCATATACACAGATTTAAATTATTAAATCCATCACCTTTAAGTATAGAGGTCACGATGAATTTCTCCCTGAAACTGGATCCATGTGTCATAGGAAAAAAACTGTCTACTAGCTGAATGTATGGACCTTAGCTATTTTTTGAACACAAGTCAATATACATCTCTCCATGAAACTCTTGTTTCTAGATTTTTACTAAGTCGACGACAATGTTTTAAACCGGTTCAGATTAAAATAAAAGTGGAAAAGAAAATACAGGAAGTTTCTGTACCCCTCCACTTTCCTCCATTAACCACATCTTACAAGTGTGGTTACAATTAATGAAACAACCTCAATGTTTTTATGAATTTAAGTCCACAGTTCACATCAAAACATTCTTTGTGTTTACTGTTCTACACGTTTGACAAATGCGTCATGTCAAGGATTCCCGTTCCGGCGACAGACAGAAATCGGTGTAGCAATGTTCGAGACAGCAGTATTGCCAGTAGCCATAGACAGACACAACCCAAAAATCCATCCTGTGAGGGAAGGACACATTAAATGGGATACATACACATAATGGAATGCGATTCAGCCATAAGACGAAACTATAATAGTCAATATGCTACAACATGGATGGACCTTGAGAAATTAAGATGCCTTTGAATGAAGGCACACACAGAAAGACGCGTATTACATGATCCTATATTTTGAGGAAACGAGAGTACGGAAATTCGTAGACCCAGAAAGTAGAAAGTAGGACGGAGAGAGGAAGGGGAGAGGTACAGGCATTTTTCATGGGTACAGAGGTTACATAGGATGGAAATGCTTTGGATATAGATGGTCGTGCTGACTACAAAGTCGCCAAGATACTGGTGAGGGGTGAGCACAGCTTTCCCCCACTCCCACCATGGTGGGAGCGTTCACACAGTAGGAGCGTCCCCTGGTTCTGTCCAGCCCACCCCCCCCCCCCCCGGCCCGACCCACCATCCTGCCGACACCCTTCTGTCTCCTTGCAGATGACAATGCCTTTGAGCCAGGTGAGGTCAGGCCGTCCACCCCAGGGGATGGTAGCGGTGAAGGTGCCTCCCCCCAGTGCCTGGAGCACCCTCTGCCCGCTGCAGGGGCCTCTCTGGCCGACCTGGAAGACTCGGGCGACAGCAGCAGTGCCCTGCTTGTGCCCCCTGACCCTGGCCAGAGCGGGAGCACCGTGGCCACAGAGGGGCTGCCGGGGGGCGGCTGCCACAGCCACAGTTCCCTCAGTACCGTGGCATAGAGGACGGTCCGGCCCACGGCCCCGATGGGCAGAGAGCACCTTTTTGTTGTCTTGCTGTCAAGAACGCCTTGATCCCCATGGGAGACTTACAGGGCCTTTGAGTGAGCCTGGACCCAGCTGCACGGCCACACACCCACCGATGGCATGCGTGTACACGCACACACCACAATGGCTCCCGAGGGAGCAGACACCTGCACCGGGTCTCCTGGAGGGGCTCCAGAAACATGCATAGCTGTCGGGTCCTGTCTCTTTTCAAATGGCAGAAGAATGACGAAGTTCGCTCAGACCACACGTTTCAGAGGTAGGGAACAAAGAAGGCACTGTGGGCAGGGACAGGGACCAAACCACACCTGGCTTTGGTGGGCTTGACGGCCACAGCATGCCGTTCGGAGGAGCCTGCCAAACAGCCACCGAGCCCCGGCTGCCAGGAGGCGGGAGGGGCGCTTCCAGGCACCGCTGTGTCTGTGGACTGTCAGTGTTGTCCGGGCACTTGGTCTGCCTCAGGGTAGACAGCTTGGAGGTTACACAGGGACTGCTCTGAGGATCTCCTCCCACCACAGCTGGGAACATAAAGGGAGACCATGCCCTGGTCTGGGGGCTGGCCCGGACCGCTGGTGC
>NW_027402202.1:0-3555 GCF_003265705.2 Callorhinus ursinus
TTTGCATATTAAGCTAATGCTGGCCTCATAGAATGATTCTGGAAGCTTTCCTTCTGTTTCTATTTCTTGAAAGAGCATCAAGAGGAGAGGTATTATTTCTTCCTTGAATGTTTGGTAGAATTCCCCAGGGAATCCATCAGGACCTGGACTCTCGTTGTTTGGGGGAGGTTTTTAATCACTGCTTACCTCAGAAAATTAAAAATAGAACTACCCTATGACCCAACAATTGCACAAGTGGGTATTTACCCCAAAGACACAGATGTAGTGAAAAGAACAGCCATATGCACCCCAATGTTCATAGCAGCAATGTCTGCAATAGCCAAACTGTGGAAAGAGCCGATGCCCTTCAACAGATGAATGGATAAAGAAGATGTGGTCCATATACACAATGGAATATTACTGAGCCATCAGAAAGCATGAATACCCAACTTTTACATCAGCATGGATGGGACTGGAGGAGATTATGCTAAGTGAAATAAGTCAAGCAGAGAAATCCGATTATCATATGGTTTGACTTATTTGTGGAACATAAGTAAGAGCATGGAGGATATTAGTGAGAGGAATGGAAAAATGAAGGGGAGGGAATTGGGGGAAGCACCTGATCATGAGAGACTATGGACTCTGAGAAACAAACTGAGGGTTTTTGAGGGGAGGGGTTTGGGGGATGGGTTATCCCGGTGATGGGTATTAAGGAGGGCACGTACTGCATGGAGCACTGGGTGTTATACGAAAACAATGGATCGTGGATCTCTACATCGAAAACTAATGATGTACTGTTTGGTGACTAACATAACATAGTAAAAAATAAATTAAAAAAACTAATGATGTTCTGTGTGGTGACTAACATATTAAAAGATAAAAAAATTAAAAATGAAGGTTTATATAACGGGGCAGAATGAAAGTAAAAAAATGCATGTTCAATAAGAAAAATGGTGTTCTGAGGATTGTAAGGTTAAATAGGGTAGAGAAAGAAAGGAAAAAATGTTTCATTAATCGATATTTCAGAAAATTGAATGAAGGCAGTAATCTGCATGAGAGAATAATTTTTCATATAGTATTTTATTCACAATAATAGCAAGAGGACTTAAACATTATATAAGAGAAGAATTTTATAATATATGGGATAACTATCTAAAAGTCTCTAAATTAGCGCAAGAAACTATAAACCAGCTTCACCTGGCATGCATGGGTCGATACTCTGACAACTCTTATACACAGAAAGAGAAAAAGTGAAGGTGCCAGTGAGAGTTAAACTTTTCATCCAGCCACAAGAAGAGAGAGGCAAATCCAAATGCAGGTGTTGTTGATTAGGAACACCTGGAAACCCAAGCCTTCCCCTTGGCCCAAGAGAGATGTGCCAGTAGAGGTACCAGGTGAATGTGAGGCCTGGAGGAAAAGGTCCAAAGGCTCTCAATCAGGGGAGCTGCTTTGCCACACACACTCATGTGTGCAAGCCCACAAGCAACTCAGAGTCTCGACCAACATTCCCCACATACATGGCGATGGTCAACTCCACAATTTCCCTTGCACGTGCCTCCTATCTAAGCCGACTGATTTCAGTGTCCTGCCTGGCTCCACAAATATGACTTCACTAACTGCTTGGAGGCTGCTATGATGTCATCAGAATCGGGTTCCGCAGATGCGGAAAGCATCTAGACACCAAACTAAGTGGGTAACCAGTCTTGATTGGTGGGGGGTTGGTTGAAAATGCCAGGGCGCGCGCGCACACACACACACACACACACACACAAAATAAATAAATAAATAAATAAATAAATAAATAAATAAATAAATAAATATTTTATTTATTTGACAGAGAGAGACACAGCAAGAGAGGGAACACAAGCAGGGGATTGGGAGAGAGAGAAGCAGGCCTCCCACTGAGAAGAGAGCCCGATGTGGGACTTGATCCTAGGATCCTGTGGTCATACCTGAGCCAAAGGCAGATGCGTAATGACTGAGCCACCCAGGCCCCCACAAAATCAAAATTAAAATATAAATGTAGTACCAAAAAATAAAAATATAAATGAACGGGAAAAATGAGAACAGTCAAATGAAAACTGACAAAACTTCCAATAAACCAAAATAAATGTAAACAAAGAAAATAAAGATAGAAAACAATGTGGTAAAATACAAGGGAACTTAATTAGGAGGCACTTCTTGGGTGGCCAAATGTGATTCGAGTTCCGGAGAGAGGCTTGCATATGGCTGCTGTCAGAATGAAAACTGAAGTTGGTGGCCAGCATTCCCACCAAGAATCCCTCTTTTGATATAGGCAAGCTAGATGTCAGGTGTCAGAGAACAGGTCAAGATTCATCACTTTTTCAGGTGTCATTTACAGAAATATAGCATATACCTCGTGGATCCACACTTAGGATATATTGTTGGAGTTTACCTTGATGTTTCTTCGGAACAGTGGGATTTTCCTTGTTTCTCCTAAAGTGTTTCTTTTTAACTTTTTTTTCCGTTTTTTCAACCAACATCTTATCAATCCTTTTTTTAAGAAACATTATTATTTTTAATTTATAGAGCCATATTCTGTCCCTTCATAGTAGTTACCCTTATTTTTGGCTTGTTCTCTCTTGAAAATTTTGAGATACATTTTCTTTTAACGTCAAAATATACCTTAAATATCTAGTGTATTGCTTTGTTCTAGTCTCCTGACAGATCACATTTTTCCCTTTTTTTTCCTTTCTTTTTTTTAAATCCTCTTCTTTTTTTCTCAATCAACTTCTTATCTCATCAATTCCTTTTATAAAATTTTTTATAATTATCATCTTTATATATTCCATCCCTTCATCATACCAACTTTCATTTTTGTACATATATAAGTTTTACTTTCTTTAAAATTTTGGGGGCACTTTCTTCTAAGAGACCAAAATACAGCTAAAATCTAGTGTGTTGTAATGATCTTTACAGCACCTTGACCATATTTGATCATATTCTGTTTTTATCTTTTTCTTTTTCATTTTTTGCTTCTTTTTTTTTTTTATTTCCCTTTCTATCCCCCTGGTTTCAGGTCTTTTCTGATTTGTTTAGAGTATATTTTCTGAGGACGTTGTGACCCTGTTAGCATTTTGTTCTCTCATTCATGTGTTCTCCTCTGGACAAAATGACAAGACGGAAAAAAACACCTAAACAAAAAGAAGCAGAGTTAGTACCAACTCCCAGGGACCTACTCAATATGAACATTAGTTCGGCATTGGACCTAGAGTTCAGAAACATGATTTTAAGGATATTATCTGGACATGAAAAAGCATGGAAGTTATTACATAAACCCTTTCTGGAGAAGTAAAAGAACTAAAATTTAACCAAGGCAAACAAAAAGGCTATGAGTGAGGTGCAATCAAAAATGGGGGCACTAACTGCTAGGATAAATGAGGCAAAAGGAAGAATCAGTGATATAGAAGACCAAATGTTGTAATATAAAGATGCTGAGAAAAAGAGAGATAAACAACTACTGGATCACGAGGGCAGAATTCGAGAGAAAAGCGATACCCTAAGACAAAACAACATTAGAATAATTGGAATCCCAGAAGAAGAAGAAAGAGAGAG
>NW_027402203.1:0-3555 GCF_003265705.2 Callorhinus ursinus
TGGTCTTCCAGCCGGTCTACTGTTTCTAGGACTATAAGATCTTCTATAGTTGTAATCAAAGGACCCGCTTCTTGATCTTCTTCTTTCATAACTCCGGTTTCTAGAACCTCTGTATCTGTCATAATCATCATAGCGTGAAGAGCTGTATACATTCCTCCCTTCCTTGGCTTTCATTTGATTTGGAGTCTTTCGATCCCCCTGTGCAAACTGTATTTCAATTTGGCGTCCACAAATCCACTTTCTGTCCAAATTATGTAAAGCGTCTTTGGCATCACGGACATCCTCAAATTGAACATAAGCAAATCCTCTTGGACGGCGTGTGTAGAAATCAAGTGGAACATACACATCAACTATGGGACCATAACGACCAAATTCTCTTCGTAAATCTTCGGACCTGGTGTCTTCGGCCACGTTCCTTATAAACAGAGACGTGTTGGGGGGGCACAGGTATCGGGACATGATGGCAACGTGAGTCGGCAGAGGTACTAACCGGCTCAGTAAACCGTCCGCGGATCCGGTTATAGAAATGATTTTTATTGGCATTATCAATGTCATGGAGGGACAGGAGCACATTTCCCTCTGCATTTGTCAGTGGAGAAAATCAGGGTCTTATATTCACTGCCCACTTCTTGACAGAACGTGCTAGCAATGTGTACACTCAGTAACTGCCAGTTGATCATAATATAATTTTCACTATTTCCTTAAACGTAAAATTGCAATCAGGAGGCCCTATTGTAGACAGCTAATTAATCTCTGAAAACCAAGCAAGTGTGTGGATTTGCCTTTGGGGGCTACTCTTCTAATCTTGTAAGAATCTGGGCCTCTGTCAGAATTAAGCACAACATATCTCCAGGCTATATAATGGCTCCAAAATTATTTATTTATTTATTTATTCATTCATTCATTTATAAAGATTTTATTTATTTATCAGAGAGAGAGAGAGAGAGAGCACAAGCAGGGGGAGCAGCAGGCAGAGGGGGAAGCAGGTCTCCCATTGAGCAGGGAGCTGGATGTGGGACTCGATCCCAGGACCCTGGGATCATGACCTGAGCTGAAGGCAGACCCTTAACTGACTGAGCCACCCAGGCGTCCCTCAATTAATTTAAAGATTTCTTCTGTTACGGGTTTTCTGTATTACAATAACCAAAGGTCATCAAGCACTTCCTTTATATATGCACTATACAGCATTGCTGTATAGTGAACTTGTTTGATGGATATCTTCCACATCGTACACCACTGGTACTATGTGATTTCTGACACTTTTATTTTATTTTATTATGTTATGTTAGGCAACATACATTATATCATTAGATTTTTTTCTTTTTTTAAATTTTATTTTATTATGTTATGTTAATCACCATACATCATTAGCTTTTGATGTAGTGTTCCATGATTCATTGTTGCATATTAACACACAGTGCTCCATTGAATACATGCCCTCCTTAATACCCATCACCAGGCTAACCCATTCCCCCCCCCAGAACCCTCAGTTTGTTTCTCAGAGTTCCTAGTCATTCATGGTTCGTCTCCCCCTCCAATATCCCCTCCTTCATTTTTCCCTTCCTGCTATCTTTTTTTTAAACATATAATGTATTATTTGTTTCAGAGGTACATGTCTGTGATTCATCCGTCTTACACAATTCACAGTGCTCACCATAGTACATACCCTCACTAATGTCTATCACCCAGCCACCCCATCCCTCCCACAGCCCCACCACTCCAGCAACCCTCAGTTTGTTTCCTGAGATTAAGAACTCCTCATATCAGTGAGATCATATGGTACATGTCTTTCTCTGATTGACTTATTTCGCTTAGCCTAATACCCTCTAGTTCCATCCATGTCATTGCAAATGGCAAGATTTCAGGGGTTTTTTTGATGGCTGCATAATATTCCATTGTGTATATATACCACACCTTCTTTATCCATTTATCTGTTGATGGACATCTAGGCTCTTTCCACAGTTTGGCTATTGTGGACATTGCTGCTATAAACATTGGGATGCACATACCCCTTTGGATCACTACATTTGTACCATTGGGGTAAATACCCAGTAGTGCAACTGCTGGATCATAGAGTAGCTCTATTTTCAACTTTTTGAGGAACTTCCATACTGTTTTCCAGAGTGATTGCTCCAGCTGGCATTCCCACCAACAGTGTAGGAGGGCTCCCCTTACTCCACATCCTCACCAACATCTGTCATTTCCTGACTTGTTAATTTTAGCCATTTTGACTGGTGTGAAGTGGTAGCTCATTGAGATTTTAATTTGGATTTCCCTGATGCCAAGCGATGTGGAGCACTTTTTCATGTGTCTGTTGGCCATTTGGATGTCTTCTTTGGAAAAATGTCTGTTCATGTCTTCTGCCCATTTCTTGATTGGATCATTTGTTCTTTGGGTTTTGAGTTTGATAAGTTCTTTATCGATTTTGGATACTAGCCCTTTGACAAATGACATCTGATATCTCATTTGCAAATATTTTCTCCCATTCTGTCAGTTGTCTTTGGGTTTTGTTGACTGTTTCCTTTGCTGTGCAAAAGCTTTTTATCTTGATGAAGTCCCAATAGTTCATTTTTGCCCTTGCTCCCCTTGCCTTTGGCAATGTTTCTAGGAAGAAGTTGCTGCAGCTGATGTCGAAGAAGTTGCTGCCTGTGTTCTCCTTTAGGATTTTGAAGGACTCCTGTCTCACATATAGGTCTTTCAGCCATTTTGAGTCTACTTTTATGTGTGGTGTAAGGAAATGGTCCAGTTTCATTCTTCTACATGTGGCTGTCCAATTTTCCCAACACCATTTGTTGAAGAGACTGTCTTTATTCCATTGGACATTCTTTCCTGCTTTGTCGAAGATGAGTTGGCCATAGAGTTGAGGGTCCATTTCTGGGCTCTCTATTCTGTTCCACTGATCTATGTGTCTGTTTTTGTGCCAGTACCATACTGTTTTGATGATGACAGCTTTGTAATAGAGCTTGACGTCTGGAACTGTGATGCTGCCAGCTTTGCTTTTCTTTTTCAACATTCCTCTGGCTATTTGGGGTCTTTTCTGGTTCCATACAAATTTGAGGATTGTTTGTTCCATTTCTTTGAAAAAAGTGGATGATATTTTGATGGGGATTGCATTGAATGTGTAGATTGCTCCAGGTAGCATTGTGATCTTCACAATATTTGTTCTTCCAATCCATGAGCATGGAACGTTTTTCCATTTCTTTGCGTCTTCCTCAATTCTTTCATGAGTATTTTATGGTTTTCTGAGTAGAGATCCTTTGCCTATTTGGTTAGATTTATTCCTAGGTATCTTATGGTTTTGGGTGCAATTGTAAATGGGATCGACTCCTTAATTTCTCTCTCTTCTGTCTTGTTGTTGGTGTATAGGAATGCCACTGATTTCTGTGCATTGCTTTTATATCCTGCCACTTGACTGAATTCCTGTATGAGTTCTAGCAGTTTTAAGGTGGAGCTTTTTGGGTTTTCCACCTAAAGTATCGTATCATCTGCAAAGAGTGAGCGTTTGACTTCTTTGCCGATTTGGATGCCTTTGATTTCTTTTTGTTGTCTGATTGC
>NW_027402204.1:0-382 GCF_003265705.2 Callorhinus ursinus
ACCAAAATACGCCCAAAATCTAGTGTGTGGCACTGATCTATGCACTAGCCTGATCATATTTGATCACATTCTGCTTTTTTTGTATTGTTCTGTTTTTGTTTTTATCTTTTTTTTCTTTTTTTTCTCTTTCTTTTTTCTTTCTTTCCCTTTCTTTTCCCCTGGTTTCAGGTCTTTTCTGATTTGTATAGAGTATATTTGCTGGGGACGTTGTTAACCTGTTAGCATTTTGTTCTCTCATTCATCTATTCTCCTCTGGACAAAATGACAAGACGAAAAAAATCACCTCAGCAAAAAGAACAAGAGGTAGTACCGTCAGCCAGGGACCTACTCAATAAGGACATTAGTACGATGTCGGACCTAGAGTTCAGAATCATGATTTTAA
>NW_027402204.1:482-3554 GCF_003265705.2 Callorhinus ursinus
GGATAAATGAGGCAAAAGAGAGAATCAGTGATATAGAAGACCAAATGATGGAAAGTAAACAGGCTGAGAAAAAGAGGGAGAAACAAGTACAGGATCACGAGGGCAGAATTCGAGAGATAAGTGATTCAATAAGACGAAACAACATTAGAATAATTGGGATCCCAGAAGAAGAAGAGAGAGAGAGAGGGGCAGAAGGTAACTTGGAGCAAATAATAGCAGAGAACTTCCCTAATGTGAGGAAGGAAACAGGCATCAAAATCCAGGAGGCACAGAGAACCCCTCTCAAAATCAATAAAAATATGTCAACACCCTGACATCTAATAGTAAAACTTACGAGTCTCAGAGACAAAGAGAAAATCCTGAAAGCAGCTCGGGAGAAGAGATATGTAACCTACAATGGTAGAAACATTGGATTGGCAACAGACCTATCCACAGAGACCTGGCAGGCCAGAAAGGACTGGCAAGATATCTTCAGAGCACTAAACGAGAAAAATATGCAGCCAAGAATACTATATCCAGCTAGGCTGTCATTGAAAATAGAAGGAGAGATAAAAAGCTTCCAGAACAATCAAAAACTAAAGGAATTTGCAAACATGAAACCAGCCCTCCAAGAAATATTGAAAGGGGTCCTCTAAGCAAAGAGAGAGCCTAAGAGCAACAAATATCAGAAAGGAACACAGACAACATACAGTAACAGTCACCTTACAGGGAATACAATGGCACTAAATTCAGACCTTTCAATAGTTACCCTGAATATAAATGGGCTAAGTGCCCCAATCAAAAGATACAGGCTATCAGATTGGATTAAAAAACAAGACCCATCCATATGCTGTCTGCAAGAGACTTATTTTAGACCCAAAGACACCCCCAGATTGAAAGTGAGGGGGTGGAAAACCATTTACCATGCTAATGGACACCAAAAGAAAGTTGGGGTGGCAATCCTTATATCAGACAAACTAGATTTTAAAACAAAGACTGTAATAAGAGATGAGGAAGGACACTATATCCTACTGAAAGGGTCTATCCAACAAGAAGATCTAACAATTGTAAATATCTATGCCCCGAACATGGGAGCAGCCAATTATATAAGGCAATTAATAACAAAAGCAAAGAAACACATTGACAACAATACAATAATAGTGGGGGACTTTAACACCCCCCTGACTGAAATGGACAGATCATCTAAGCAAAAGATCAACAAGGAAATAAAGACTTTAAATGACACACTGGACCCAATGGACTTCACAGACATATTCAGAACATTCCATCCCAAAGAAACGGAATATACATTCTTCTCTAGTGCCCATGGAACATTCTCCAGAATTGATCACATCCTAGGTCACAAATCAGGTCTCAATCGGTACCAAAAGATTGGGATCATTCCCTGCATATTTTCAGACCACAATGCTTTGAAACTAGAACTCAATCACAAGAGGAAAGTCGGAAAGAACTCAAATGCATGGAGGCTAAAGAGCATCCGACTAAAGAATGAATGGGTAAACCAGGAAATTAAAGAAGAATTAAAAAAATTCATGGAAACCAATGAAAATGAAAACACAACTGTTCAAAATCTTTGGGATACAGCAAAGGCAGTCCTGAGAGGAAAGTATATAGCAATACAAGCCTTTCTCAAGAAACAAGAAAGGTCTCAAATGCACAATCTAACCCTACACCTAAAGGAGCTGGAGAAAGAACAGCAAATAAAGTCTAAACCCAGCAGGAGAAGAGAAATCATAAAGATCAGAGCAGAAATCAATGAACTAGAAACCAAAAGAACAGTAGAACGGATCAACGAAACTAGGAACTGGATCTTTGAAAGAATTAACAAGATTGATAAACCCCTGGCCAGACTGATCAAAAAGAAAAGAGAAATGACCCAAATCAACAAAATCATGAATGAAAGAGGAGAGATCACAACCAACACCAAAGAAATACAAACAACTATAAGAACATATTATGAGCAACTCCATGCCAGCAAATTAGATAACCTGGAAGAAATGGGTGCATTCCTAGAGATGTATCAACTACCAAAACTGAAGCAGGAAGAAAGAGAAAACCTGAAGAGACCTATAACCACTAAGGAAATTGAAGCAGTCATCAAAAATCTCCCAAGAAACAAAAGCCCAGGGCCAGATGGCTTCCCAGGGGAATTCTATCAGACATTTAAAGAAGATTTAATACCTATTCTCCTGAAACTGTTCCAAAAAATAGAAATGGAAGGAAAACTTCCAAATTCATTTTATGAGGCCACCATTACCTTGATCCCAAAACCAGACAAAGACCCCATCCAAAAGGAGAATTACAGACCAATATCCTTGATGAACATGGATGCCAAAATTCTCACCAAAATACTAGCCAATAGGATCCAACAGTACATTAAAAGGATTATTCACCATGACCAAGTGGGATTTATCCCTGGGCTGCAAGGCTGGTTCAACAGCCGCAAATCCATCAACGTGATACAATACATTAACAAAAGAAAGAACAAGAATCATATGATCCTCTCAATAGATGCAGAAAAAGCATTTGACAAAGTACAGCATCCTTTCTTGATCAAAACTCTTCAGAGTATAGGGATAGAGGGTACATACCTCAATATCATAAAATCCATCTACGAAAAACCTACAGCGAATATCATTCTCAATGGGGAAAAGCTGAGAGCTTTTCCCCTAAGGTCAGGAACGTGGCAGGGATGTCCACTCTCACCACTGCTATTCAACATAGTATTAGAAGTCCTAGCCACAGCAATCAGACAACAAAAAGAAATCAAAGCATCCAAATCGGCAAGGAGGAAGTCCAACTCTCACTCTTTGCAGATGATATGATACTGTATGTGGAAAACCCAAAAGACTCCACCCCAAAACTGCTAGAACTCATACAGGAATTCAGTCAAGTAGCAGGCTATAAAATCAATGCACAGAAATCAGTGGCATTCCTATACACCAACAAGAAGAGAGAAGAGAGACAAATCAAGGAGTCGATCCCATTCACAATTGCACCCAAAACCATAAGATACCTAGGAATAAATTTAACCAAAGAGGCAAAGGATCTGTACTCAGAAAACTATAAAAT
>NW_027402205.1:0-3554 GCF_003265705.2 Callorhinus ursinus
GTAAGTCTCTAAGGAATTTTGGAAGCAAGGTTAACAGTGCTGAGGGAACAGAAGGCTGGCTGAAGACAAAGCATAAACTGACGCTTAACAACTGAGCCTCCCAGGAGCCCCTAAAAGGTCTTAAAAATTAGGTGAAAATATGAGGCAGAAACTTCAGAACTGGAGGAATCAACATTTGTAATTTCTAAATGCAGAGGCTTTCAGGAGAAAAAGATGACATGGCCTCTGATCTGGGACACCAGACTTACCTGAGAACTGGCCATTTCTTCTTTCATTTCTCGTCCTCTAGAATTTTCTCAAGAGATTCAAGAAGAAATCACAACCGTTTCAGGATAATATGCCTTTAAGGCCACCACGAAAACCTCATCACCTGTGTAAACTGGTAAGCTGCAGGCAGGACTTTGAAATGCAGAAAAGGTCCACCTTCCTGGTCCTTTATGTCAGGAGCTATTCAGAAACTGAGCTCCTACTTGGAAACCAATCCCTGACTTCCTCCTCTGCTTTTTGGAGGGCCTCCCCTCCCACAGACGCCCACAAATTCAGCTACAGCCTAGAAACCCTGTGCTGCCCAGACCTGACCCTCCCAGACTCCTGTAGCAGAGACCCTGCTTCCTCTTCCTGAGACAAAGCCTGCTCTCAACTCTCAAAATAACCAGAAGCCTCCTGCTTAACCCTGGCCTCACTTAGAATCACCTGGAACCCTTAATTACAACACGGTTGTTTTCACCTAAATCAATTGACAAAATCTGAGGAGGAAGGCACCAGATAGGATCCTTTTTGAAACTCCACACGTGATCCTATTGGGGAGCATTTGGGGAGGTGACCAGGCAAAGCACAGTAACCAAGGCTGTGGTTGTGAGCAGATTTAGATCCATGCCTTCTCCACTGATCAGAGTTTCTGGAGATTTATACATTCTCCCTCTTTCTGCTACACAGAGGGAGACACCCTTACAAATGGAGCTTTCCCTTATAAATGCAAATGTCTCTCAAAAAAAGAAAACATATACTGGGTTTCAGAAATTTTCCTTTGTCTGCTGTTTCCTGAAAATCACCAGCCTTAAAATAATCCTTAGGCCAAAGAGATATACTTTAGGGTGACAAAAAGCTCCCCTTCAGTAGGTAAACATTTATTTTCATAAGTAACTGCCACACACTTTTCCATGTGAATGTACTTTTTACACTTCTATCAGCAACATATGAGAATTCTAATTCCTCAACACTATCACTGAAATTTGGTGTTATCTTTTTTTTCTGAATGTTAGTCATTCTAGAAAATATAGACTGGCTTCTCACTGTAAAATATGAAGTGGACTTGGGACGCCTGGGTGGCTCAGTTGGTTAAGAATCTGCTTTTGGCTCAGGTCAGGATCCCAGGGTCCTGAAATTGAGCCCCACATCCTGCTCCCTGCTCAGTGGGGAGCCTGCTTCTCCCTCTGCCCCTTCCCCTGGCTTATGCTCTCTCTGATAAATAAAATCTTAAAAAAAAATATGGAGTAGTCTTATTACAATTGTCCTGGTGACTCAAAACCACTTAAAAGCATAAAGTTGAACAAAAATCAAAATGTCTGCCTTAAAACATCAGCAAGGCTTGATCTTAAACTAAGTAACCTTTTTTTCTCTTTCCAGAAACTTCCCCTCCTCACCTTAGCCCTTTTTTTTTTTTTTTTTTTTTTTTTTTAAGGAAACTGGTTCTACAAGGCTAGCAGCAGAAACACAATCCCTGTTGAAACTGAAACCAGCTAGATCCTGCATTTCCCTACAAAACCCCAGCCCCTTGCTCTGGGTGGGCTTGTAGTTTTGAAGGCCCTGACCTGCTGCAGCCTCCTTTGCTGGCAAAGAAAGCTATTCTTGCTCTTGTCCTCAAACCTAAATATTTTTTTAGGTTTTTTTAAATGATAGAATTTCAAAAACAGAAGCATATTCACAGAAAAAAGGACAGAGGAAATGTTTGTCAATGGTTTGCCCACAAGGCAAACCCTGTGACTTCATGTTATATTTTGAATCTGAAGCACAGAGGTCAGTTTTTGACAACAGAATGAGTGTGTAGGTATTCTGTATGGATAGATGTTTCTGGGATTTTTCCCGCGTAACCGACCAACTGGACCTGCAAGTACACAGGCAGGCTAAGGAATGTTTGTGAGACTCGTGCTGTGTGAATAACCTTGGGAGCCTGGTTGTTTGAAATATATTATCTGGCAACCAGGTCAGAACTGGCTCTTGTTTCTGGACACCAAGGGCTGCAAATGTTTCATATTTTTGTGGGCAAAAAAGGCAGAAGAAAAATTAATAAATTTCTGTATTACCTACAGCCCCTTGACAAATCCTTCAACCAGGCAGAGTGACATTCCTCTAAGGATCCATCTGTCTTGATATTGATTCTTTTCTAAGGGCAAAAGACAATGTTATCCCAACCCCCAGGATCCTGGAAGTCTACTTTAACACCTAAAAATTCCTTTGGAAACTTCCTTTCTCTCTCCCCCCCAAGATACATGTTGACAATCATCCCCCAAGCATATGACTGACTGCTATACATCTAAAGGGTCTCATGACTGAGGGTTTATTAAACAGTAACAACTGAAAAAAAAAAAAACAAAACAGTAACAACTGACCTTTTCCCAACAATAGCTAGCCCCCTCAGGATCCTGTTGATGGGGTTTTGGGATATATGTGAGGTTCAATGGGTGCAGTCCAGAGCCGATGACTAAGAAAGAATTCTTGAGAGGTCGTTGGTGCAAAATGGTGGTTTAATCAAGCATGGGGACAGGGCCCGTGGGCAGAAAGAGCCGCTGCACCGGGGTTGTGAGGGGTGGCTGATTATATACTATGGGGTTGGGGAAGGTAAGGGAAAAGGGAGGTTTCTTTCTTTCTTTTTTTTTTTCTTAAAGATTTGTTATTTATTTGATAGAGAGAAACACATCCAGAGAGGGAACACAAGCAGGAGCGAGTGGGAGAGGGAGAAGCAGGCTTCCCGCTGAGCAGGGAGCCCGATGGCGGGGCTGGATCCCAGGACCCCGAGATCATGACCTGAGCCGAAGGCAGAAGCTTAATGACTGAGCCTCCCAGGTGCCCCTAAAAAGGGGGGTTTCTGCTTTCATATGCTAAAGAAAACTCACAGAATACCAGAGGCCTTGCCATTGCCAAGTTAAGGTGGTTTCCCCCTCTAATAAGGCATCAACATTAAGATAGTCGGGAACTTCCTGGAAGAATGTCACACGTCCCACCCAGGAGAGGGGTGTGGGGGGAGGTTGCAGGGTGTCCGCTGATGCTTTGTCTTCAGCCAGCCTTCTGTTCCCTCAGCACTGTTTTTTTTTTTTTTTTTTTAAGATTTTATTTATTTATTGGACAGAGAGAGACAGCGAGAGCAGGAACACAAGCAGGGGGAGTGGGAGAGGGAGAAGCAGGCTTCCTGCTGAGCAGGGAGCCCGATGTGGGACTCCATCCCAGGACCCTGGGATCATGACCTGAGCCGAAGGCAGACGCTTAACGACTGAGCCACCCAGGCGCCCCTCCCTCAGCACTGTTAACCTTGCTTCCAAAATTCCTTAGAGACTTAC
>NW_027402206.1:0-985 GCF_003265705.2 Callorhinus ursinus
ATCAAAATCCAGGAGGCACAGAGAACACCTCTAAAAAAATCAATAAAAATAGGTCAACACCCCGACATCTAATCATAAAACTTACGAGTCTCAGAGACAAAGAGATAATCCTGAAAGCAGCTCGGGAGAAGAGATATGTAACCTATAATGGTAGAAACATTAGACTGGCAACAGACCTATCCACAGAGACCTGGCAGGCCAGAAAGGACTGGCATGATATCTTCAGAGCACTAAACGAGAAGAATATGCAGCCAAGAATACTATATCCAGCTAGGCTGTCATTGAAAACAGAAGGAGAGGTAAAAAGCTTCCAGGACAAATAAAAACTAAAGGAATTTGCAAACATGAAACCAGCACTACAAGAAATCTTGAAGGGGGTCCTCTAAGCAAAGAGAGAGCCTAAAAGCAGCATAGATCAGAAAGGAACACAGACAATATACAGTCACAGTCACCTTACAGGCAATACAATGGCACTAAATTCATACCTTTCAATAGTTACTCTGAATGTAAATGGGCTAAATGCCCCAATCAAAAGACACAGGCAATCAGATTGGATTAAAAAACAAGACCCATCAATATGCTGTCTGCAAGAGACTCATTTGAGACCCAAAGACACCCCCAGATTGAAAGTGAGGGGGTGGAAAACCATTTACCATGCTAACGGACACCAAAAGAAAGCTGGGGTGGCAATCCTTATATCAGACAAAATAGATTTTAAAACAAAGACTGTAATGAGAGATGAAGAAGGACACTATATCCTACATAAAGGGTCTATCCAACAGGAAGATCTAACAATTGTAAATATCTATGCCCCGAACATGGGAGCAGCCAATTATATACGGCAATTAATAACAAAAGCAAAGAAACACATCGACAACAATACAATAATAGCGGGGGACTTTAACACCCCCCGGACTGAAATGGACAGATCATCTAAGCAAAAGATCAACAAGGAAATAAAGACTTTAAATGACACATTGGACCA
>NW_027402206.1:1085-3553 GCF_003265705.2 Callorhinus ursinus
GCCCATGGAACATTCTCCAGACTAGATGACATCCTAAGTCACAAATCAGGTCTCAACTGGTACCAAAAGATTGGGATTATTCCCTGCATATTTTCAGACCACAATGCTTTGAAACTAGAACTCAATCACAAGAGGAAAGTCGGAAAGAACTCAAACACATGGAGGCTAAAGAGCATCCTACTAAAGAATGAATGGGTCAACCAGGAAATTAAAGAAGAATTAAAAAAATTCATGGAAACCAACGAAAATGAAAACACAACTGTTCAAAATCTTTGGGATGCAGCAAAGGCAGTCCTGAGAGGAAAGTACATAGCAATACAAGCCTTTCTCAAGAAACAAGAAAAGTCTCAAATACAGAACCTAACCATACACCTAAAGGAGCTAGAGAAAAAACGGCAAATAAAGCCTAAACCCAGCAGGAGAAGAGAAATAAGAAAGATGAGAGCAGAAATCAATGAAATAGTAACCAAAAGAGCAGTAGAACAGATCAATGAAACTAGGAGCTGGTTCTTTGAAAGAATTAACAAGTTTGATAAACCCCTGGCCAGCCTTATCAAAAAGAAAAGAGAAATGACCCAAATCAACAAAATCATGAATAAAGAGGAGAGATCACAACCAACACCAAAGAAATACAAATAATTATAAGAACATATTATGAACAACTCTATGCCAGCAAATTAGAAAACCTGGAAGAGATGGATGCATTCCTAGAGATGTATCAACTACCAAAACTGAACCAGGAAGAAATAGGAAACCTGAACAGAGCTATAACTACTAAGGAAATTGAAGCAGTCATCAAAAATCTCCCAACATACAAAAGCCCAGGGCCAGATGGCTTCCCAGGGAAATACTACCAAACATTTAAAGAAGAATTAATACCTATTCTCCTGAAACTGTTCCAAAAAATAGAAATGGAAGGAAAACTTCCAAACTCGTTTTATGAGGCCACCATTACCTTGATCGCCAAACCAGACAAAGACCCCATCAAAAAGGAGAATTATAGACCAATATCCTTGATGAACATGGATGCAAAAATTCTCACCAAAGTACTAGCCAATAGGATCCAACAGTACATTAAAAGGATTATTCACCACGACCAAGTGGATTTATCCTTGGGCTGCAAAGTTGGTTCAACATCCGCAAATCAATCAACGTGATACAATACATTAACAAAAGAAAGAACAAGAATCATTTGATCCTCTCAATAGATGCAGAAAAAGCTTTTGATAAAGTACAGCATCCTTTCTTGATCAAAACTCTTCAGAGTATAGGGATAGAGTGTACATACCTCAATATCATAAAAGCTATCTATGAAAAACCCACAGTGAATATCATTCTCAATGGGAAAAAACTGAGAGCTTTCCCCCTAAGGTCAGGAACGCGGCAGGGATGTCCACTATCACCACTGCTATTCAACATAGTATTAGAAGTCTTAGCCACAGAAATCGGACAACAAAAAGAAATCAAAGGCATCCAAATCGACAAAGAGGAAGTCAAACTCTCACTGTTTGCAGATGATATGATACTTTATGTGGAAAACCCAAAAGACTCCACCCCAAAACTGCTAGAACTCATACAGGAATTCAGTCAAGTGGCAGGATATAAAATCAATGCACAGAAATCAGTGGCATTCCTATACACCAACAACAAGACAGAAGAGAGAGAAATTAAGGAGTTGATCCCATTTACCATTGCACTCAAAACCATAAGATACCTAGGAATAAATCTAACCAAAGAGGCAAAGGATCTGGATTCAGAAAACTCTAAAATACTCATGAAAGAATTTGAGGAAGACAGAAAGAAATGGAAAAATGTTCCATGCTCATGGTATGGAAGAACAAATATTTTGAAGATGTCAGTGCTACCTAGAGCAATCTACACATTCAATGTAATCCCCATCAAAATACCATCCACTTTTTTCAAAGAAATGGAAGAAATAATCCTAAAATTTGTATGGAACCAGAAAAAACCTCGAATAGCCAGAGGAATGTTGAAAAAGAAAAGCAAAGCTGGTGGCATCACAGTTCCGGACGTCCAGCTCTATTACAAAGCTGTCATCATCAAGACAGTATGGAACTGGCACAAAAACAGACACATAGATCAATGGAACAGTATAGAGAGCCCAGAAATGGACCCTCAACTCTATGGTCAGCTCATCTTTGACAAAGCAGGAAAGAATGTCCAATGGCAGAAAGACAGTCTCTTCAACAAATGGTGTTGGGAAAATTGGACAGCCACATGCAGAAGAATGAAACTGGCCCATTTCCTTACACCACACACAAAAATAGACTCCAGATGGTTGAAAGACCTAAACGTGAGACAGGAGTCCATCAAAATCCTAAAGGAGAACACAGGCAGCAACCTCTTCGACCTCAGCCGCAGCTACTTCTTCCTAGAAACATCACCAAAGGCAAGGGAAGCAAGGGCAAAAATGAACACTTGGGACTTCATCAAGATAAAAAGCTTTT
>NW_027402207.1:0-3553 GCF_003265705.2 Callorhinus ursinus
AACGACAGGAGACACATTCGGGACGGACGGCTAACTCTTGGGTACGTCCCTCAGGCCTTCACACCCACTACGGAAAACACTGTTATCTTCCTGAAACAGTATGGTAGCTGAGGGAAGACTTCTTCCCAAGCGGTGGGTCAAGCACCGTCCCAGGCCACGGCACATTCCTTATGCCTTCACACGTTCATGCCAGAATGCCGCTCATACGTAGGTGTATGGCTTTCCAGGGTTTCCTTCTCCCACTTGAAGGCATGACCTATCTCCTCTGTTCTCTCTCTCATACTCTTGAAAACATTCCTCACGGAACAAGATTTGAATTGGGAGAGACGATCTACACTAAGTATTTCTGTGGCACAGGCATGGGGCACATGCCTTGCGCTGCCGCACTTCCATTGGAATAGAGAAGCATTTTCAGGGAAGATGTTCGGAGAAACACGGTTTCTCTGCAGTGATGTTTCCTCAGACTGAAGGGCACGCCGCCCGTTTCGGATTCAACACATTCCTGTTGTGACTATGTTTTCCCCGTGACGCCAGGTGGAAGCGCGAAGTCGGGTTTGACACAGACTTGTTTCGCGCAGTTGAGTCTGTGGCTTTCCTTTGGCGAACTCACCCACATTTGGAAACCCCTTTTCGCGGCGTGGCCCATGGTGTCCATTGAGCGAAGCCCTCCATACAAAGTTGTTCCACGAGGAAGCTATATCAGGCTTTTCCTCTGCTTCCTTTCACGCTTGGCGTATGGCCGCTTCGATCCTTCGGAAAGGAGAAGGTAGACGAAGGACCGCTCCTCCACAGCATTGCTTTTTAGAATGAAGGGGAGAGATCGTTCCTTACGCTTCCTCCGATTTCCAGACACACACCTCTCTAGGGGACAACTTGTTAGTTGGTGGTCACATTCGACCCACATGTCTCTTCACAGTTCACTGTATGGCACTTTCCTTACGCGTTCACACGAAGTCCTGAAAACGCTTCTATCTTCCTGAAACAGGATTTGAGTGGAGAGAAGCTTTAGACACAACTCTTCCTCAAACTGTTCTATATGGCACAGTAGTTGTGCCTTCAGTGTTAACGTGGGAAAGTTCTTCCATCTTCTTCCCAGTAGGTGGCAGTGGAAAGACTATTTCCCTACCGTTTTGTTCTTGGAGAGTTGAGTGTAAGACCCTTCCCTTAGACAGCAACACACATATCTCCAAAGGCTTCTTTCTTCAAGAACCCAGATGGTAGCACGCAAGCCTGTTGGACATGGCCTCGTTTCTCAGAATCCGGCGTAAGGCTACTACTCCTGAGGCGAGCCCACGTGCATTGGAAGACCCATCCACCTCCATGACACAGGACTTCATGGAGAGAAACCCTCCGCACAACGTGTTCCTCCCTGTAGGGGATCGCGCGTTCCATCGCTTTTCGTTCACGCTAGGTGTCACAAGCTGCTTCCGCCCTTACGAAAAGAGAAGGGAGTCGAAGGACGGCAACCCTCGAGATTTCTTCTTAGAGGTCAACAGACGTATGCCATCTTCCTTATGCTTCCGCACATCATCCATTTCCATACACATCCTTCTTCATGTCACGACGGTAGGCACATTCGCAACGGAGAGCTAAGTCTAGTCGATGTCCCTTACGCCTTCACATCCACCACGGAAAACACTTTCCTCTTACTGAAACGATAGGATAGTTGAGGGAAGCCTTCTTCACCAGTGGTTTCCCAAGTACCGTCACAGGGCCCCTTCTAGATGCCTGCACCATTTCATGCTAAAGCGCTTCTCCTCCTTACGTGTATGGCTTTCCTGACGGATTTCCTTCTCACACGTAAAACCGTGTCCTTTTCCATCTCTCTCCTACTCTTGAAAACACTTCTCACGGAACAGGATTTGAATGGCCACAGACTTTCTACAGGAAGGACTTCTGTAGCACAAGCATGGGGCCCATTCCTTGCGATTTCACACTTACATGGGAAAAGTCTACCATTATCAGGGAAGATGGGAGTAGACACACGGTTTCTCGGCAGTGGTGTTTCTTCAGACTGAAGAGGACTCCCTTCGTTTAGGATTCAACACATACATTTTGTGACTATGGATTCCTCGGGAACCCAGATGGTAGCTCGAAGTCGCGTGTGACAGAGACTTGCTTCGCAGAGATTCGTGTATGCCTTTCCTTTGGCGAAGTCGCCTACATTGGAAAACCCTTCCATCTTCGTGACACATGGTGTTCGTTGAGAAGAGCCCTCCATAAGAAGCTGTTCCGCGAGTAACGTCTATCTCTCTTCCTTCCCCTCGGTACTCTTTCACACTTTGCTTCAAGCCGCTTCGTTCCTTAGCAAAGCAGATGGCAGTCGAAGGACCGCACCGCCACAGCGTTGTTTCTGAGACTTCAGTGTATCGCACGTTCCTCACGCTTCCTCCCATTTCCAGACACACACCTCTCTAGGGGACTCCTAGTGTGTTGGTTGTCACAGTCGACCCACATTTTTCTTCACAATTCAGCGTGTGGCGTTTCCCTTGTGTTTTCGCACAAAGTACTGACAACGCTGCTATCTTCCCGAAGCAAGGTCTGAGTTGGGAGCAGCTGTCGACACAAGTTCGTTCTCAAGCAGTGGTATATGGCCCAGTCCTTGTGCCTTCGCTTCTCACGTCGGAACTGTCCTCCATCTTCTTCCCTGTAGATGGTGGTGCAAAGGCGATTTTCCTACCGTTCTGTTCCTTGAGAGCTGAGTGTCAGGCACTTACCCCTCTATCTCCAAAGGCTTCATGCTTCCCGATACCAAGAGGTTAGCACGAAATCGTGTTGGACGTGGCCTTGTTTCTCTGAGTTCAGTGGAAGGCGCTGCTGTGGCTAGCTCACGTACATCTGAAGGCCCTTCCAACGTCACGACACAAGACTCTCGTGGAGAGAATCCCTCCACACAACGTGTTCCTCACCGTAGTGTATCGCGCTTTCCGTCTCTTTTCTTTCGCACTACGTTGTAACAAGTTGCTTCCATTCTTAGGGAAAGAGCTGGTCGTCGAAGGACGGCGACCCTCTAGATTTGTTCGTAGAGGTGAACACCCGTAGGCAATCCTCCTTATGCTTCCTCACATCATACGTATCCATACTCCTCCTTCTTCAGGGAACGACAGGAGACACATTCGGGACGGACGGCTAACTCTTGGGTACGTCCCTCAGGCCTTCACACCCACTACGGAAAACACTGTTATCTTCCTGAAACAGTATGGTAGCTGAGGGAAGACTTCTTCCCAAGCGGTGGGTCAAGCACCGTCCCAGGCCACGGCACATTCCTTATGCCTTCACACGTTCATGCCAGAATGCCGCTCATACGTAGGTGTATGGCTTTCCAGGGTTTCCTTCTCCCACTTGAAGGCATGACCTATCTCCTCTGTTCTCTCTCTCATACTCTTGAAAACATTCCTCACGGAACAAGATTTGAATTGGGAGAGACGATCTACACTAAGTATTTCTGTGGCACAGGCATGGGGCACATGCCTTGCGCTGCCGCACTTCCATTGGAATAGAGAAGCATTTTCAGGGAAGATGTTCGGAGAAACACGGTTTCTCTGCAGTGATG
>NW_027402208.1:0-3553 GCF_003265705.2 Callorhinus ursinus
TACCTTCACAATATTAAGTCATCCAAGCCATGGATGGGCGACCCTCTCAATTATTTAAATCTTTTTAGTATTTTCAGCAATCCATTTTACTTTTCAGTTTGCAAGTCTTCTGTCTACTTGGTTAAGTTGACTCCAAAGTGTGTTCTATTCTTTTCGATGCTATCTTAAATAGATTTGTTTTTTAATATCCTCTTGGGCTTCTTCATTGTTGATGTAGTGACAATCACCTGGTTGTTGTAGGGAAATTACGACATGAACTCCTGTAGGAGATGCTAGACAGAGAGAGCTGAGGGGGATAATAGAATGTGTTCCCTATGTTGGAACAGTAGGACATGTAATGAAGCAGGAGGGAATCTGAGAGGGAAGCTCTGCATCGATGACCCTCAAATGAGCGATCTCACAGGGTAGACTCTGAGGACAGGAGGAATTTAAGAACTGAATTGACCCTGTGCTGCCCCAATACTTACCGGTAAAACAGAAAAGCATAAAGTTTTCTTGTAATGTTTTTTAGTTTGAGAAAACTCATTTATGTAGTTAATGTAAACCACATACTTGAGAAGCACCAACTATTTTCTGATTGGTGCAGGTAAGGAAGTAACAGGAAGAGTTGGGAAAGAGCCCCCTCTGTGCTCCTGACGCAGTGGTTCTGTCAGGACTGAGAGGAGAGCCCTGCTTCCAGCGCTCTGCCTCCTCAGGGTGTGGTCCCTGCGAGAGGACGCTGCCCTCCCCGCACCCAGCCCCTCACTGCTGCTTGATCAGCTCCCCCTCCGCCTCCAGCCTCCAGCATCTCCCACCACCTTCCCCCTGGAGCCAGATTCCTCTATCTCTGAGAAGGTCAATGGCATCAAAAGATATCGTCGCAAGCTTTGAAACCCTTCTTGGACTGTGGATTATTTGAAAATGAAGAAAAAAAAATGTGTTCCACACCACTAATTCCACTTGAAATTCACACTGGAACTGTGCAGTTAGAAAACTATAAGATTCTTGGGGCACCTGGGTGGCTCAGTTGGTGAAGCATCTGCCTTCGGCTCAGGTCATGATCTCAGGGTCCTGGGATTGATTCCAGCATCAGGCTTCCTGCTGAGCGGGGAACCTGCTTCTCCCTCTCCCTCTGACTACCACTCTGTCGACTTGTGCTCTCTCTCTGTGAAATAAATAAAGAAAATTTTTGAAAAAGAAACATATCAGATTCTAATTATAAAATATTCACCTATAATTTTACTTTTATTTTATATATTCATATGCTTCAATACTGAGACATTTTCAGTTCTGTTGATACAATTTATACAAATTATTGTGTATTTATCCTCTACAGTAAGAACCAGATATTCACCAATTGCATCATTTTCACATATAATATCAATATTTTGGCCAATGTCAAAAATAAATAGATATCAGCAGGATATGACATGTCCATGACAAAAGATCAGGGATGCTTGCCAAAAGGTAATTCATATTGATAGGTTCGGAAGTATTGAACTGAATCCCTAGGTGAGGGGGTTGCCAAAGTCCATCACTCCTCCCCCACAGGTGTGGGTCTGGCCCACCTCTCACCTCCCCACATGAGGAAGGACCTGAATGAGGACACTCAGGAAGACACGTGGATCTTCAACTAGAACAACGGTTCCCTTGGGATGATGCATCATCTCCATATGGGGTAGTTGTTTATGAGCACACATCTATGCCACATATATGTCCCATCTCTGCTTCTGGTCAAGGACAAAGGTAGGTATGAGAAGAGGAGGGTGGAAACAGAAATAAGGAACAGACTCTCAGAAGGGATATAGAGGAATGTGGTCCAGTGAAGGGCTGTGCCTTGTGCAGTTGACAAATGGGGATAGAGGTCCCTCAAGGAATTCCAAGTGAAGGTGGGATGGTCCCACACTCCTCTGGGAAGGACAGGTGTAATAGAGTGGGGGAAGGAACAGGCCAATTACCCTTTGGGGCAGGGTATTGGAGTTAGGGATGCCTTGGAGCAGGGAGAAGGGAAAACAAAGAAGAGTAGGAGAAGCGAAGAGCATCTAAGGCAGAGAGAAAGCACCGCCTCTGTCTAATTTATTACCGGTTCCCAGCACAGAGCCCCTGCCTCTCCAGAGGGGAGCTGTCTGAGGAAACTGCAGAATGTGGTGGAATGACTGACTGAGGGCATGAGGAAGCTGGACAGGCACAGAGAACCTGCAAGACTGATCCAGTCACTAGGACCTTGGGTGGCTCAGTCGGTAAAGCGACTGCTTTCTCTTCGGGTCAGGATCCCAGGGTCCTGGGATCAAGCCCTTCTGCCCCTGCTCCCGCTCATGCTTGCTCTCTCTCTCACACTCTCTCTCTCTATCTTTCAAACAAATGAATAAAATCTCTTTTAGAAAAAGAAAAAATAGAGAATATTATTAGGAACTATTCCACAAAAAGACGTGAGATGAGATTACCTTCACAAGAAAAAAATAACAAACTTTCAGAGAGCAGAAAATCTTATTTGTTTGCTTCATATATATGTTTTTGAAAACACTGAAAAACAATGGAAAATTTAAATTCTTTTTTTTTAAACTTTTAAGTAGTATCCATGGTCAATGTGGGGCTTCAACTCACGACTGTGAGATCTAGAGTTGCATGCTCAACTGACCTAGACAGCCAGATGTCCCCAGAAAATTTAAATTCTTATCGAAAGAAAAAGTAATACTCATACAGACACCTGAAAAATATTATACAGGAAAAGGAAATTTGCAGGACAGTATTAAGACATATTTTATCTATAATTTAAATACAATATGAACAGTGTGACTCCAAGCTCACATCCATATGTTCATACACCATGACCATATGTGATTTACTGCAAGCATACTAGTTGAATTCCATAGTAAAAATTATTTTATATAAGATATTCTATTAATAAAACAATAGATGAAAATCACATTATCTCACTAGTTCTTGACAGACTCTTTGAGCAACTGGAAAGCAAAGTCCTAACAAAACTACATAAAATAGAAACAGACAGACACATTTGTACCATGGTAACACACTCTCTCCTACACACCTAGAACTCAGTCCCCCAGACAGGAAGTTAGCGACGGTGGTGAGGGGGGAGGACATTTCTACCAGACCAGGAACAGGCATAAGTGGCCTTAACTCCATTATTGTTCAACGTCTTTCTACAAGTAATAGACAATGAAAGTGAACAAGAAAAATCACTGGTCAGCTCTCAGCACTGATGGGAATAAAAAGGGAGTCATCCTAAATGACCCAAATATCTGACTCCTCAATACTCCCCTGTTTATGCAGCAGGGGCAGAAGAAATCAGCCCAATGAGCACACAGAACAGACATTCTTATGGAAGACTAATAGGATTACATGGGTCTGGCCACTTGCAGAAATAGGTAAATGATCAAGAATGCAGACCCCAGATACCTCACAGTTCAGGGAGGAGACGAGCACCCTGAACCTGCCACCGCATGTCCATGACCTCAGTGTAGAGACCCTGTGGGGGAGATGACCTTTCTGTGTCCTTGGGAGACCCTTTGTCTAGGGAGAGGCTGCTGTGAGTGAAGGTGGGGTCAGGAGG
>NW_027402209.1:0-3552 GCF_003265705.2 Callorhinus ursinus
TCTGTAATTATATAGAGACAGGGCTGGTCATGAATGAGATCCTTCTCGGTACGTTAATAATCCAGTGTCTCATGTTACCCACACACTCACATATGTTCAATGTGAGAACAGGTTTAGTCAGAAGAATATGTCAGGGTGCCTCCGATATTGTCATGTAATAACTGGCTTGATTTCCCGGCCTGAGCCATTTGGAAAAATTTATTCTATCTAGGATATTAACAACAGAGTCTCCCCTGGCATCTGTGCAAGCACTTGAACTTCTCTCTTTGACACAGATTCTGGGGAGCCAGCCTCCCTGCATTCTAAAAGGATCACTGCAGCATTCAGCCTTCTTTCGTCAGTAGCCTGGTTGTTGAGGGCTCAGTGGAATTTGTACACTGAGACTGAACAGATGGAATGCAACTACAGACACTCAAATTCACGTGAGTCTTTGGTGCTACTCAGAACATTGGCCTAATTCATGTGGTGTGAGAATGCCAAGGCACAGCTCTGCTTCTGGAAACACACAATCAAGCTATCAGTAGAGACACTTAGGGTGGGTTTTCAGACAACTCTTTAGGAAGACAAGCCAACCGATAGGAGACAGAGAATGGGGCTAAGAACAGCAAAACCAGTTAACCCTGGACAAGAATGCCAAGTGACTGCGGCAGGCACAGATTCTTAACGGACCCACCTCCGAGATGAAACACAGAGCTTATTAGAGGTGAAAAGAGACATTTCATCCAAATTAGGTCTGACAGACAGGTTTTATGGTCGTGTTGCTGAGGTGAGTTGAGCTTGTCGTGCCTGTCTTGGCCCAACAACAAAGTGACAGAGAAATCAAGGTAACATGGGCATGCCCTGGGACTAAGAAGAGAACAAATCTGCCTCGCCCACCTGATGTCTGTGCTTAAAACTCAATCCTAGAGCCCAGTTCAGACCAGTTTGTCTCTACAGGGCCTGCCCACAGGGATGACCTCTCTCGGCACAGCAGAGGTCTGGGGTACAAAGAACAGGAGATCTTTGTGGGTGTCCAGGTGGAGCTTGATCAGCTGGACAATGTAGTACTCACTGGTCACTTCCAGAGAGGAACAGACTTCCAGTTCCTCGGGTAGGAAGATGGTGGTGCTCCTGTAAGGCCAGTAGGAGTCAGACAGGTCGGGGAGAACTGAGTATGTCAAGTAGTGTTCATCCTGAGAGTCCCTTGAGACGTCCTGCTGTACCCCCTCTACCAGCTGTCTGCTGAGCCTGTAGGGTAGGGACAAGTGAAGATTAACCTAAGAGGGATCTGAAGTCATATGTCCTGTCAGGCTTTGATGCAAGGCGGGAAGGAGTGGTCAAGAAAGCAAAGAGGGGAATGACCCATTAAAAAGAGAAACAATTCTTGTTTTTGTGGGACACGTTGTGTTTCTCACAGGGGCAGCTGTTCGAAAGGAAAATAAGTGCTCGTGCACGGGCCAAATAGCAAGCTTCTGACGAAAGAGACTGAATTATCTCTGGGCCGTCCACTTATGACTCATAACACACAGAGTCCCACAATGGTGGCCTTCCCTCTTCCATGCAAATGGCATTGAATTCTGCATGTAGTGGCCAAGCACGAGCAGCTCTGGGGGCAGTGGACTGTCACAGAAATCTCATGCCAGGAAGCCCTCTTTCTCTCAACCTTGTGGCATCATAGAACATGTTTGTCTACTTGCTATGATATTTTAATGTTATGAACACATGTCAACATGCGAAATCTAAAGACAGAGAGCAGATGTGCATGGCTCTCTAAAGCACACAAGAATGAGCAAGCACCGTGGTCCCTGTGACATATTCGTAAACCCGGGTCAGCGGACTGTGGGGTACTCAACTCTAGAAGTCACTAAGAAATGGGAAGCAATCCCAGTACAACGGTAAAGACAGAGAACATTGTGAAACTGGTAATTTGTCCTTGACCGCATGGATAATACCGTGCTCATCAGCACTTTCTGCTTCTCCCCGGGTGCCACTTTTGAATCCCCAGCCCCCGAGTGTCCAGAGTTACCTGGGGGCAGCCGGCTCTTGTCTTCCCAGACCCTCCTGATCAGTTCGGTCTTCTGCAAATAATGAAGAGAAAGAATTACGTTAAGCACATTCCCCTTCACAGATGCCCACTCCTATATCCTGCATAGCACAGGACAGAAATAGAAGCTCAGCAATACCAGGCAACTGTGAGTGTAAACATCCAGGAGCGCTTAGGTAAGGCCTCGTAGGCAAAAATTGGGATGGTACTCTTGAGTCATTAAACCAATATCCCTGATAAAACAAGCCATCCTCATAGCATCCTAAACCTTGAGTCTAGGCAAACAAACTAATTCTGTTTCTCAGAGATCCTGGGGGAACTCCCTGGCTGCTTCCTAGACAGTTCCTGCAATATTGAGGCTTTTTCCATCTGAAATTCCAACAGGTGAATGGTTCAGAGGAATCAGCCATGGAGATTAACCCAATGAATGGAGTCTACACGCCATCAAATCAGAACAATCTTGAAAGCTACAAAGAAACAGGGGCCATTCATGGGGTAGGGAAGTTTCAGGACCCTGCATTGCTCCAGAGAAACATACACTGTCCCATAGCAGTGGTCCAGTTCGGGTTCTCAGCTGTCTTGAGATGAGATAAGACAAATGAAGACATAGACGAAGTGAAGAGCGTGAACCAGGGGAGTGCCATCTCCAGAGATATAGAAAAGGCTGCCAACAGCCTTGGCAGGCATCCAAATTCAGGGGCATGTTTCAAGAATGGAAATTAGAGCCTTGCAAGAGAGGACAAGAGCTGAATTCATAATTAGGAGGTCTGGCAGTGACCTCGTGGGCCTGGGCTGGAGAGGTGTATGAGTCTGGCAGGATGTAAGGAACAAGGAATCTGGACACCACCTGGGGGACCACGTGGAGTTATAGCCCCTTTGGAATGGGAGCATTCATAGGCCATATCCAGAGTAGACCCAAATTCAGGTTCATCAAACAGGAATTTGCCATCACGGTAAGACTGGCCGCTGTCACGCCTTTCTTGCACAGTTGAAGGAGCCAAAACACATTCATCCACTGTGTCCTGTAGGAGTTCCTTCTTTTCAACATCCTGGGGCTCCATGCTATGCCGGGGGAGACAACAATGACAGAAGATCAAACCAGGAGGATCAGACACCATGGCTTCCTAGCTGGTGTTGATGGGTGTGATAGCGAGTGGTCCCAGAAAGCAATGTGGCTGTCCCCTTGGAGGGAAAAAACTATCCCCCTATATAAGGAGCAGAGTGTGGCCTCCGATATGAGGAGCAGTGGGAGACAGAGCAGGAGATATTCTGTGCACTGGCCTCATAACCAGGTGACGGAGGAGGAGACTAAAACATCCCTGTCATACTCATGTCATAATTATGACTCCCAGCACACAGAGGTTATCAAATCAAGTGGCTTCAACCCTTCTGCATACGTTGCATTGACTTGTACATGCAGTGTCCAAGGGACTAAATATCCTGAGGCCTTACTGCCTCTCAGACATTCTGACTCCAAGGAATATTTTCTCAATATTTTGATGGGACATGCATTTATTCTTCAATGTCCT
>NW_027402210.1:0-3552 GCF_003265705.2 Callorhinus ursinus
TTGCATGGAAAATGGTTTCCAACCCCCTCCCTTTCAATCTGGGGGTGCCTTTGGGTCTACAATGAGTCTCTTGCAGACAACATATTGATGGGTCTTGGTTTTTTTTTAATTTTTTTTTACTGTTATGTTAATCACCATATATTACATCTTTAGTTTTTGATGTAGTGTTCCATGATTCATTGTTTGTTCCTAACACACAGTGGTCCATGCAGAATCTGCCCTCTTTAATACCCATCACCAGGCTAACCTATCCCCCTACCCTCCTCCCCTCTAGAACCCTCAGTTTGTTTTTCAGAGTCCATCTTCTCTCATGGTTCGTCTCCCCCTCTCAATTACTCCCCTTCGTTCTGCCTCTCCTGTTAGCCTCCTCCTTTTTATTTAATTTTGTATTGTTATGTTAATCACCATATATTCCATAATTTGTTTTGGTGTACTGTTCCATGATTCATTGTTTGTTCATAACACCCAGTGGTCCATGCAGAATGTGCCCTCTTTAATCCCCATCACCAGGCTAACCCATCCCCCTATCCCTCCTCCCCTCCAGAAACCTCAGTTTGTTTTTCAGAGTCCATCATCTCTCCTGGTTCGTCTCCCCCTCTGACTTACTCCCCTTCATTCTTCCTCTCGTGCTATCTTCTTCTTTTTCTTTTTTCTTAACATATGTTGCGTTATTTGTTTCCGAAGTCCAAATCTGTGATTCCACAGTCTTGCACAATTCACAGCGCTCACGGTAGCACATACCCTCCCCAATGTCTATCACCCAGCCAGCCCATCCCTCCCACCCCCAACCATTCCAGTAAAACTCAGTTTGTTTCCTGAGATTAAGAATTCCTCATATCAGTGAGGTCTATGGTGGACATTGCTACTATAAACATTGGGGTGCACGTACCCCTTCGGGTCACTACATTTGTATCTTTGGGGTAAATACCCAGTACTGCCATTGCTGGGTCGAATGGTAGCTCTATTTTCAACTGAGGAACCTCCATGCGGTTTTCCAGAGTGGTTGCACCAGCTTGCATTCCTACCAACAGTGTAGGAGTGTTCCCCTTTCTCCACATCCCCGCCAACATCTGTCGTTCCCTGCCTTGTTAAAATTAGCCATGCTGACGGGTGTGAGGTGGTATCTCATGGAGGTTTGGATTCGGATTTCCGTGATGCCGAGCGATGTTGAGCACTTTTTCATGTGCCTGTTGGCCATTTGGATGTCTTCTTTGGAAAAATGTCTGTTCATGTCTTCTGCCCATTTCTGGCTTGGATTATTTGTTCTTTGGGTGTTGAGTTGGATAAGTTCTTTATAGATTTTGGATACTAGCCCTTTATCTGATCTGTCATTTGGAAATATTTTCTCCCATCCTGTCGGTTGTCTTTTGGTTTTGTGGACTGTTTCTTTTGCTGTGCATAAGGTTTTTATCTTGATGAAATCCCAATAGTTCATTTTTGGCCTGGCCTCCCGTGCCTTTGGTGATGTTTCCAGGAAGAAGTTGCTGCGGCTGAAGTCGAAGAGGTTGCTACCTGTGTTCTCTTGAGGATTTTGATGGACTCCTCTGTCACGTTTAGGTCTTTCAACCGTTTGGAGTCTATTTTGTGTGTGGTGTAAGGAAATGGTCCAGTTTCATTCTTCTGCATGTGGCTGTCCAATTTTCCCAACACTATTTGTTGAAGAGACTGTCTTTTTTTCCATTGGACATTCTTTCCTGCTTTGTCAAAGATAAGTTGACTATAGATTTGAGGGTCCATTTCTGGGCTCTCGATTCTGCTCCATTGATCTATGTATCTGTTTTTGTGCCAGTACCATACTGTCTTGATGATGACAGCTTTGTCATAGAGCCGGAAGTCCGGAATTGTGATGCCGCCAGCTTTGCTTTTCTTTTTCAGTATTCCTCTGGCTATTCGGGGTCTCTTCTGGTTCCATACAAATTTTAGGATTATTTGCTCCATTTCTTAGAAAAAAGTGGACGGTATTTTGATGGGGATTGCATTGAATGTGTAGATTGTTCTAGGTAGCATTGACATCTTCACAATATTGGTTCTCCCAATCCAGGAGCGGGGAACGCTTTTCCATTTCTTTGGGTCTTCTTCAATTTCTTTCCTGAGTGTTTTATAGTTTTCTGAGTACAGATCCTTTGCCTCTTTGGTTAAATTTATTCCTAGCTATCTTACGGTTTCGGTTGCAAGTGTAAGTGGGATCGACTCCTTAATTTGTATCTCTTCTGTCTTGTTGTTGGTGTATAGGAATGCCACTGATTTCTGTGCCTTGATTTTATATCCTGCTACCTGACTGAATTCCTCTATGAGATCTAGCAGTTTTGGGGTGGAGTCTTTTGGGTTTTCCACATACACTATCATATCATCTGCAAAGAGTGAGAATTTGACTTCCTCTTGCCGATTCGGATGCCTTTGATTTCTTTTTGTTGTCTGATTGCTGTGGCTAGGATTTCTATATACTATGTTGAATAGCAGTGGTGAGAGTGGACATCCCTGCCGCGTTCCTGACCTTCGGGCAAAAGCTCTCAGGTTTTCCCCATTGAGAATGATATTCTCTGTAGGTTTTTCATAGATGGCTTTTATGACATTGAGGTATGTACCCTCTATCCTTATACTCTGAAGAGTTTTAGGCAAGAAAGGTCCTGTACTTTGTTAAATGCTTTTTCTGCATCTATTGAGAGGATCATATGAGTCTTGTTCTTTCTTTTGTTAATGTATTGTATCACACTGACTGATTTGCGGATGTTGAACCATTCTTGCAGCCCAGGGATGAATCCCACTTGGTCATGGTGAATAATCTTTTTCAAGTACTGTTGGATCCTATTGGTAGTATTTTGGTGAGAATTTTTGCATGCATGTTCATCAAGGATATTGGTCTGTAATTCTCCTTTTTGATGGGGTCTTTGTCTGGTTTGGGGCTCAAGGTAATGCTGGCCTCAGAAAATGAGTTTGGAAGTTTTCCTTCCATTTCTATTTTTTGGAACAGTTTCAGGAGAAGAGGTATGAATTCTTCTTGAAATGTCTGATAGAATTCCCTGGGTAGCCATCTGGCCCTGGGCTTTTATTTGTTGGGAGATTGTGGATGACTGCTTCAATTTCTTTAGTGGCTATAGGTCTGTTCAGGTTTTCTATTTCTTCGTGGTTCAGTTTTGGTCGTTGATACGTCTCTAGGAATGCACCCATTTCTTCCAGGTTATCTAAATTGCTGGCATAGAGTTGCTCATAATATGTTCTTAAATTGTTGGTATTTCCTTGGTGTTGGTTGTGATCTCTCCTCTTTCATTCATGATTTTGTTGATTTGGGTCCTTTCTCTTTTCTTTTTGATAAGTCTGGCCAGGGGCTTGTCAATCTTGTTAATTCTTTCAAAGAAGCAGCTCCTAGTTTCGTTGATCTGTTCTATTGTTCTTTTGGTTTCTAGTTCCTTGATTTCTGCTCTGATCTTTAGGATTTCTCTTCTCCTGCTGGGTTTAGGCTTTATTCGCTGTTCTTTCTCCAGCTCCTTTAGGTGTAGTGTTAGGTTGTGTATTCGAGACCTTTCTTGTTTCTTGAGAAAGGCTTGTATTGCT
>NW_027402211.1:0-3551 GCF_003265705.2 Callorhinus ursinus
AGTATCATATCATCTGCAAAGAGTGAGAGTTTGACTTCCTCTTTGCCAATTTGGATGCCTTTGATTTCTTTTTGTTGTCTGATTGCTGTGGCTAGGACTTCTAATACTCTGTTGAATAGCAGTGGTGATAGTGGACATCCCTGCCGCCTTCCTAACCTTAGGGGAAAAGCTCTCAGCTTTTCCCCATTGAGAATGATATTCGCTGTAGGTTTTTCATAGATGGCTTTTATGATATTGACGTATGTACCCTCTATCCCTATACTCTGAAGAGTTTTGATCAAGAAAGGATGCTGTACTTTGTCAAATGCTTTTTCTGCATCTATTGAGAGGATCCTATGATTCTTGTTCTTTCTTTTGTTAATGTATTGTATCACGTTGATTGATTTGCGGATGTTGAACCAACCTTGCAGCCCAGGGGTAAATCCCACTTGGTCATGGTGAATAATCCTTTTAATGTACTGTTGGATCCTATTGGCTAGTATTTTGGTGAGAATTTTTGCATCCATGTTCATCAAGGATATTCGTCTGTAATTCTCCTTTTTGATGGGGTCTTTGTCTGGTTTGGGGATCAAGGTAATGGTGGCCTCATAAAATGAGTTTGGAAGTTTTCCTTCCATTTCTATTTTTTGGAACAGTTTCAGGAGAATAGGTATTAATTCTTCTTTAAATGTCTGATAGAATTCCCCTGGGAAGCCATCTCGCCCTGGGCTTTTGTTTCTTGGGAGATTTTTGATGACTGCTTCAATTTCCTTAGTGGTTATAGGTCTGTTCAGGTTTTCCATTTCTTCCTGGTTCAATTTTGGTAGTTGATACATCTCTAGGAATGCACCCATTTCTTCCAGGTTATCTAATTTGCTGGCATAGAGTTGCTCATAATATGTTCTTATAATTGTTTGTATTTCTTTGGTGTTGGTTGTGATTTCTCCTCTTTCATTCATGATTTTGTTGATTTGGGTCATGTCTCTTTTCTTTTTGATAAGTCTGGCCAGGGGTTTATCAATCTTGTTAATTCTTTCAAAGAACCAGCTCCTAGTTTCGTTAATCTGTTCTACTGTTCTTTTGGTTTCTATTTCATTGATTTCTGCTCTGATCTTTATTATTTCTCTTCTCCTGCTGGATTTAGGCTTTATTTGCTGTTCTTTCTCCAGCTCCTTTAGGTGTAGGGTTAGGTTGTGTATCTGAGACCTTTCTTGTTTCTTGAGAAAGGCTTGTATTGCTGTATACTTTCCTCTCAGGACTGCCTTTGCTGTATCCCAAAGATTTTGAACCGTTGTGTTTTCATTTTCATTGGTTTCCATGAATTTTTTTAATTCTTCTTTAATTTCCTGGTTGACCCATTCATTCTTTAGTAGGATGCTCTTTAGCCTCCATGTATTTGAGTTCTTTCCAACTTTCCTCTTGTGATTGAGTTCTAGTTTCAAAGCATTGTGGTCTGAAAATATGCAGGGAATAATCCCAATCTTTTGGTACCGCTTGAGACCTGATTTGTGACCTAGGATGTGATCAGTTCTGGAGAATGTTCCATGGGCACTAGAGAAGAATGTGTATTCCGTTGCTTGGGCTGGAATGTTCTGAATATGTCTGTGAAGTCCATTTGGTCCAGTGTGTCATTGAAAGTCTTTATTTCCTTGTTGATCTTTTGCTTAGATGATCTGTCCATTTTAGTAAGGGGGGTGTTAAAGTCACCCACTATTATTGTATTGTTGTCAGTGTGTTTCTTTGCTTTTGTTATTAATTGCCTTATATAACTGGCTGCTCCCATGTTAGGGGCATAGATATTTACAATTGTTAGATCTTCTTGTTGGATAGACCCTTTAAGTAGGATATAGTGTCCTTCTTCATCTCTTATTACAGTCTTTGTTTTAAAATCCAATTTGTCTGATATAAGGATTGCCACCCCAGCTTTCTTTTGGTGTCCATTAGCATGGTAAATGGTTTTCTACCTCCTCACTTTCAATCTGGGAGTGTCTTTGGGTCTAAAATGAGTCTCTTGCAGACAGCATATCGATGGGTCTTGTTTTTTAATCCAATCTGATAGCCTGTGTCTTCTGATTGGGGCATTTAGCCCATTTAAATTCAGGGTAACTATTGAAATGTATGAATTTAGTGCCATTGTATTGCCTGTAAGGTGACTGTTACTGTATATTGTCTGTGTTCCTTTCTGATCTTTGCTGCTTTTAGGCTCTCTCTTTGCTTAGAGGACCCCTTTCAATATTTCTTGGAGGGCTGGTTTCGTGTTTGCAAATTCCTTTAGTTTTTGTTTGTCCTGGAAGTTTTTTATCTCTCCTTCTATTTTCAATGACAGCCTAGCTGGATATAGTATTCTTGGCTGCATATTTTTCTCGTTTAGGGCTCTGAAGATATCATGCCAGTCCTTTCCAGCCTTCCAGGTCTCTGTAGATAGGTCTGTTGCCAATGTAATATTTCTACCATTGTAGGTTATATATCTCTTCTCCCGAGCTGCTTTCAGGATTTTCTCTTTGTCTCTGAGACTCGTAAGTTTTACTATTAGATGTCGGGGTGTTGACCTATTTTTATTGAATTTGAGAGGGGTTCTCTGTGCCTCCTGGATTTTGATGCCTGTTTCCTTCCTCACATTAGGGAAGTTCTCTGCTATTATTTGCTCCAATATACCTTCTGCCCCTCTCTCTCTTTCTTCTTCTTCTGGGATCCCAATTATTCTAATGTTGTTTCATCTTATCGTATCGCTTATCTCTCGAATTCTGCCCTCGTGATCCTGTAGTTGTTTCTCTCTCTTTTTCTCAGCCTCTTTATTTTCCATCCTTTGGTCTTCTATATCGCTGATTCTCTGTTCTGCCTCATTTATCCTAGCAGTTAGTGCCCCCATTTTTGATTGCACCTCATTAATAGCCTTTTTGATTTTGACTTGGTTAGATTTTAGTTCTTTTATTTCTCCAGAAAGGGTTTTTCTAATAACTTCCATGTTTTTTTCAAGCCCAGCTAGTATCTTTAAAGTCATGATTCTGAACTCTAGGTCCGACATCGTACTAATGTCCTTATTGAGTAGGTCCCTGGCTGATGGTACTACTTCTTGTTCTTTTTGCTGAGGTGATTTTTTTCGTCTTGTCATTTTGTCCAGAGGAGAACAGATGAATGAGAGAACAAAATGCTAACAGATTAAAACGTCCCCAGCAAATATACTCTATACAAATCAGAAAAGACCTGAAACCAGGGGAAAAGAAAGGGAAAGAAAGAAAAAAGAAAGAGAAAAAAAAAGAAAAAGATAAAAATAAAAACAGAATAATACAAAAAAAAAACCAGAATATGATCAAATACAATCAGGCTAGTGCATAGATCAGTGCCACACACTAGATTTTGGGTGTATTTTGGTCTGTTAGAAAAAAGTGCCTCCTAAAATTTTAACGGAAGAAAGACTTATATATACAAAATAAGGGCTGATACAATTAAGGGATGGCAGATGAGTGTAAAGATGAAAAGTATAAAAGAGTTTATAAAAGGAATTGATAAGATAAGAGGTTGTTTGAAAAAGAAAGAAGAAGATTTAAAAAAAAAAAGGGAGAGAATGTGAT
>NW_027402212.1:0-460 GCF_003265705.2 Callorhinus ursinus
CCTGAGGGCGCCAAGTTTGTGCGTTGGTTGGGATGGGCATTCTGAGATGTCCTGTTCTGAATGCTCTCCGGAGCTGCAAGATGTGCATTTGAATTCTTTGTGGTGTCGGAGTCCTCAGATGTTGCTCAGTTACTGCCATGCGTGGGGCTTTGGAGCCAGCTGTCTGGATCCAGAAACTTAGAAGCCAACCTAGGAATAGACCTAGGGCCTAGGATCATTGGAGCCCTGATCTGGCCACGCTGGGGCCAGCTTTGGGGTGCGGGGGATCCGAGTCAGGGGTGTGGGTCCGGGTGAGTGTCAGGCTCAGGTTTGGAGGGCAGGGGGCCATTGAATGTGGCATTTTGCCGGGATGTACATGCAGAGTACTCCTATTCGGAAAGCTTTGCCCCGAGTTCCCAGCGGTGAGGCCCGCGGCGAGTGATAGGGTGAGGGCGTAGGGGCAGAGCAGGTCTGACGTGCC
>NW_027402212.1:560-3551 GCF_003265705.2 Callorhinus ursinus
ATTCGGAAAGCTTTGCCCCGAGTTCCCAGCGGTGAGGCCCGCAAGTGATAGGGTGAGGGCGTAGGGGCAGAGCAGGTCTGACGTGCCAGCACTGTGGCCTCCTTCCCCGGGGGTTTGTCTTGAGGTCGTGTGTCAGGTTGGGCATCAGGCTCAGGGCTGGCCGCCCGAGGGCACAAAATTTGTGCATTCCTTGGGATGGGCATTCAGAGTTCTCCTGCTCTGAATGACTTCCTGAGTTCCCAATGGTGCGTTTTCCTTCCGGGTGGCAGCTTGAGTCCCTCCGTATTGCTCGGGTGTCCCGAATCTTTGGGGCTTTGGAGCCAGAGTCTGGGGATTGACCCCTCCGCAGCCAACGTCGGGTGAACTGAAGGACACAGGGACACGGGAGGCCTGTTGTGCCGGCGCCGCGTCGAGGGTCCCAGGGGTGATGTTCGCGGCGTGGGTCAGCTTGAGTGTCTTTAGTCAGCGTGAGTGTCTTGCTCCTCTTTTCGGCCCGGGGACCGCTGAAAGTGTGGGTTCCGTGGGGGGGGAGGCGTGCAGCGCTCTCGTGCTAAGAATCCTTTCTGGGGTTCCCACTGGCCGGGTTTCGTTCTGGATGGCAAGCTGAGTCTTTTGGTATTGCTCAGGTGTCCCCTGTCCATGGGGCTCTGGAGCAAGACCTGCGGGAAGGAGGCACTCAAGAGCCCACCTAGGGTTGGGGTTAGGCCCTAGGGGCACGGCAGGCAGAGCTCTCTTGGTCTCAGCACTTTCAGAACTGGAAACGGTGCATTTTGCTTTATGGTGTGAGTCTCTCTCTTCTGGTATTGCTCACGTGGCCCAAATCCCTGGGGCATGGAGCCAGGGACCTAGGGAGAGACCTCTCCAAAGCCACGTGAGGGTGAGGGTTAGGGTTAATGCCCAGGTGCATGGCACTCCTGGTGTGCATTAACTGTGGCGAGCTTGGGATGGGCTGTGTGTCTTGAGGGCGGGAGTCAGGTTGAGTGTCAGGCTCAGGGTTTGCCATCAGGTGGCGCAGAAAGTGCAGTTTCACCGGGATGGGCTTTCAGCGTTCTGCTCTGAATGCTTTCCGGAGATCCAAGTGGTGCAGTTTCTTTCTGGGTGGTAGCCCAAGTCCCTTGATACTGCTCGGGTGTCCCGAATACCTGGTGCTTTGGAGCAAGGCTCTGGGGAGGGACGCTCAGAAGCCAACCTCGGGTTAGGCTTGGGGCTGAGGGGCAAGCCAGGCCTGATGTGATGGCGCTGTGATGATCTTCCTGGGGACTGAGTTGAGGCCGTGTGTCAGGGGGAGTGTCAGACTCAGGGATTGCGGCCTGGGTACGTTGACTTCGGGGTTCGTTGGGATGGACCGGCACAGTTCTCCTCGGAAAGCTTTCTGGAGTTCCCCATGGCATGTTTTCGTTTTTAGTGGCAGGCTGAATCCTCTGGGCCCGGTCAGGTGTCCCCTGTCCCTAGGGCTTTGGAGCCAGGCCCCTGAGGGGAATAGACCCCTCAGAAGTCCCATAGGGTCACGGTTAATTCCTGGGGAATGGCAGCCCTGACGTGCAAGGCCTGTAGTCCGCTCTGGGGCGTTTGTCTTGAGGGCGAGTGTCAGGTTGAGCATTCGGTTCAGGGTTGGCTGCCAGAAGGCGCCAAATGTGTGCATTGGCTGGGATGGGCATTCAGATTTCTCGTATTCTGAACGCTTTCCGGAGTTGAAAGTAGTCTCTTTGAATTCTTTTTGGCATTGGAGTCCTCTGCTGTCGCTCAGTTACCGCCATCCATGGGGGGCTTTGGAGCCAGGGTCCGGGGACAGACCCGCTCAGATGCCAAGCTAAGGTGAGGCTTAGGGCTTAAGGGCATGACATGCCCGATCTGCCAGCACTGTGATAAGCATCCCGGGGTCTGATTTGAGGACGTGGGTCAGCGGGGAGTGTCAGGCTCAGGGATTGCGGCCCGGGCACCTTGAACTCGGGGCTCGTTGGGACGGTCCAGCACAATTCTGGGGCCATCCGGCACAGTTCTCCCGCTCGGAATGCTTACCAGAGTTGCCAATGGCACGTTTTCCTTTTTCGTGGCAGGCTGAGTCCTCTGGCCCTGGTCACGTGTCCCAAGTCCCTGAGGCTTTGGAGTCAGGCTCTGGGGCCAGACCCCGCTCGGAAACCAAGCTAGGGTGAGGCTTAGGGCTTAGGGGCATGACAGAGATTGCGGCCCGGGCACGTTTGAACTCGGGGTTCGTGGGGACGGACCGGCATAGTTCTCCTGCTCGGAATGTTTACCGGTGTTCCCCATGGCACGTGTTCCTGTTTATTGGCAGGCTGAGTCCCCTGGCCCTGTTCAGTTGTCCCCAGTCCCTGGGGCTTTGGAGCCGGGCGCCTGGGAACAGAGCCTTCAGAAGCCTCCGTGGGGTGCCGTTTAGGGCCGAGGGTCACGGCAGCATTGATGTGCAAGCATTGTAGCCAGCTCTTGGGGGGTTTGTTTTGAGGGAGTGGGTCAGGTTGAGAGTCTGGCTCAGGGTTGGCCGCCTGTGGGCGCCAAGTTTGTGCATTGGTTGGAAAGGGCATTCTGAGATGTCCTGTTCTGAACGCTCTCTGGAGAGAGCCTGACTCTAAAGCCTCAGGCAATTGGGACACGTGACCAGGGCCAGAGGACTCAGCCTGCCAGGAAAAAGGAATACGTGCCATGGGCAAATCCGGTAAGCATTCTGAGCGGGAGAACTATGCTGGACCGTCCCCAGGAGCCCCGAGTTCAACGTGCCCAGGCCGCAATCCCTGAGACTGACACTCCCCGCCGAACCACGGTCTCAACTCAGGCCCCGGGAAGCTCATCAGAGCACTGGCACATCAGGCATGTCATGCCCCTAAGCCCTAAGCCTCACCCTATCTTGGCATCTGAGTGGGTCTGTCCCCGGAGCCTGCCTCCAAAGCCCCCCAGGGATGGCAGTAAGTGAGCGACACCAGAGGACTCCAATGCCAAAAGAAATTCAAACACACTACTTTCAACTCCGGAAAGTGT
>NW_027402213.1:0-3546 GCF_003265705.2 Callorhinus ursinus
AAGCCTAGTTGGCTGCCTTGCACGCTGAGCCCAAAGCTGCAAGCGTACACTGTGGGTGGGTCTGTTCAGCCTCAGCACCAGCTGTGCTGAAAGGAAGTCAGGCAAAGCTCCACGAACAGATCTTGAGCTCTGGGATCCTTGCAGATTTGGGACCCTCCCTCTGGGGTGGGGGGGGGGGGGGGGTCCCAAATCTGTCCGCACATCTTGGGGGCCGTCCTGGACCGTCGCGGTCCCTTGCAGACGTGCACGATAGAGGGCCTGTTCTCTCCTGCGACCAAGGGAGACAGAGCTGCCCGGGGGCGTGGCATTTCCGACACAGACCAGTGAGTGCACTCCTGACTCGGGATGCCCACGGAAGCCGCACGTCCCCGGGGGGCCCATCACCGGGACCGGGAGGCCTCCATGCGCTCTGGACAGCTCCAACGCAGACCCCTGTGCCTTGGACTCACCGTGCAGGCCTAGCCTGGCTAGCTGTAGTCTGCAACAAGGACTGCCTGCCTGGGCCCCTCGGCCTGCTCCTGCTGCACCCACCAGGCGGTGAGGGTGTTCACCCAGCCTTCCCGGGAAGGCCTTGCTCTTTCCTCTCCCCCTCACGCGAGAAGCGATCGGGATGCAAAGGGTTATGGACACCCGTTTCAAAACCTGCTGGAAAGGGGCGCCGGGGCGGCTCTGTAGGTTAAGCGACTGCCTTCGGCTCAGGTCATGATCCTGGAGTCCCGGGATCCAGTCCCACATGGGGCTCCCTGCTCAGTGGGGGGGTCTGCTTCTCCCTCTGACCCTCTGACCCTCTTCCCTCTCGTGCTGTCTCTCACTCTCTCTCACAAATAAATAAATCTTTAAAAAAAAAAACTGCTGGAAATTCAGGATGTCGTCATCCTGCCCACCTCTTGACCATGACGAGTCTTTTCGGTTCCCTTCTATGACAACGCTGGTCTGTGAAAATGCTTTAGACCCTCTTGCACAGGAGCCCTGCAGACAAGAGGGCCTGGGGGAGAAGGGGGGGGGGACGAAACAATGCAGTTTGATTACTGAACGGACACGCTGACTTTGGAACCATGGAGGAAAGACGAGCCCTACACCCGGGACGTGCGGGGCAGGGGGAGGGCTCTGTGATCCCGGTTTCCCAGAAGCGCGCCTAGAAGCTTGCCCCCTCCTGAGGAACGCTCCCGTGCTGCCCCTGGAGCGGCCACAAGGCGGGCAATCGAAACGGACAGCCGACGGCCGAGCCTGCGAGCAGCCGGACAGCAGTGTGACACAGCGGGGGTGGCTCCGGCAGCGCGGCCACCAGTCACCTCCCTTCTGCCATTCTCCACCCGGAGACAGCAGCGCGTTCCACAGGCTAAGGGCCCAGTCCTACCAGGCGGCCCACCCCACTCCTGCCCGTCGCAAGCCCTAGGCTGTTCTGGGTGCTCGTGACCAAAAGGCCCTAAAGCAGAGGTTCCCAGGACCCCGTCCGCCGGTGCCCTGAGCGGGCTGGAGCAGCTCACGGAACTCAGGCACACAGCTCACTGACGAGACCCCCGGCTGCTTGCCAACGGATGTAGCTCGGGAACAGCCAGACGCGAGAGCTGCGTGGGCCACGGGAGGCGGGCAGGGGTGCGGAGAAGCTTGCGTGCCCTCTGAGTGCACCCCTCCCCCCGCATCTCCATGTCACCCACCTGAAAGCTCTCGGAGCCTTTCCCTTTGGGGTTTTATGGAGGCTCCCCCACTCAATCGGCAGCCCCTCTGACCTCCCCCCGTGGTCAGGGGGTGGGGGGACTGAAAGGTCCCACCCGCTAACCCCCCGGCTGGTGCACTTGGCAATCAGGCCCCCTCCCTAGGTGCTTCTCAAAGTCACCTCAGGGACGTAACAAAAGACACCTTCATCACTCTCCAGGGTTTGGAATTACAAGAGGGTTTGGGGAGCTCAGAGCCAGGACTCTGGACCAAGACCAAATATATAGGAGAAATGCATTTTGGTCATTGAATGCCCAACCATATACCTGCGTTATGAATCACATGAACGTACCTACATTTCACCTATCAGGAATCCTGTTGCCGTGAACATGGGTACACAGAGGAGTTTTGAGACCCAGCCTTCAAGACCTTAACTGTAGGGGCGCCTGGGTGGCTCAGTTGGTTAGACCGCTGCCTTCGGCTCAGGCCATGGTCCCGGGGTCCTGGGATCGAGCCCCGCATCGGGCTCCCTGCTCATGCGGGAAGTCTGCTTCTCCCTCTGCCTGCCGCTCCCCCTGCTTGTGCTCTCTCCCTCTCTCTCTCTCTCTCTCTCTCACTCTGTGTGTCAAATGAATAAATAAAATCTTAAAAGAAAAAAAAAGACCCTAACTGTACGCCCAGAATTGGGATTGCTGGCTCATACAGTCATTTCCATTTCTAATTTTTTGAGGCCCCGTCACACACTTTTCCAGAGCAGCTGTTATCGGGTTACGTTCCCACAAGGGTGTACAAGGGGTCCGATCTCTCCACAGACCCTATGTTGGAAAGACAACAGAACTCTCTTTCTTGTGCTCACAATTTCTGAGGCCGTTGAAAGGCGGCAAACACCCTTCCTTCCTGTCACAGGGAGTGCTCTGTCTTCTCCAGGACCAGTGGGTATTCTCAGAGCAATTAATCCATTTCAGACTCTGCTCCTACACCCGAGGCACCCCTTCTCCAAGGAGGACCGCTGTCATACCCAAGCGTGCCGGTGACCAGCCGCACAGAAGCCATCACGGGGACCAGGCACGCCCAGCCGCCAGGACTCAGGGCACCTCCAACGCAGGGCTCGCCCCGGGAGCCGCCCCCGCTCACCCTGCCTCCGTTGGGCTCCCCTCCCCACCTTCCTGCCAGGACTGTGGCCCCTAGACTCAGTCCCCTGTGGCTGGGACGTGTCCTGCTTCTGCGAGTGTCCTCACTGCTCACGCCCAGGGCCTTCCAGAGAGCAGAGCTCAGCCCACGTGTGGGAATCAAGGAGCCAGTGAGCAGGGCTCCCTCTCTGCTGGGAGGACGCTTCCCCTCCACTCTGGAAGAACCAGGCCAACGCAGGAGCGGGTGTGTGCGCGGGCTTGCCTTTGGCCTTTGCACAACGATGGTCAGGAAGGCATCAGAAGCAAGAACCAACAAACTTCTATCTCTCCAGCTTCTGACCCCCGTCCCTTGCTTCTTCCGTTCTTGCGCCTTTCCAAACCCATCCCTAGGCCAAAGCCCTGTGATTTCGGTCCAGAGCCCACCCAAGTAGGCGAGGAGTCCAGGATGGTGTCCAGGACATGAAAAAAACTCCTTTTTTTCTTAAAAGTACTTATTTATTTATTTGAGAAAGAAAAGCACACACAGAGGGAGAGAGAGAAGCAGGGTCTCCACTGAGCGTGGAGCCCCATGGGGGCTGCGATCCCAGGATCCTGAGATCATGACCTGAGCCGATGGCAGATGCTTAAACAACAGAGGACCCAGGCGCCCCGGGTATATGATAAAACTCTTAACTCTTGAACTGGGTAAGAACAAATGCTGCGGGGTGGATGTCCACTTCATACCCACTAGGATGACTATTATCAAAAACTCTTGTACTCA
>NW_027402214.1:0-766 GCF_003265705.2 Callorhinus ursinus
GGAGGGAAGGAAGGAAGGAAGGAGGGAAGGAAGGAGGGAAGGAAGGAGGGAAGGAGGGAAGGAAGGAGGGAAGGAAGGAAGGAAGGAGGGAGGAGAAAGAAAAGGCTAAATCCTGTTGCAGAACAACCAGCACCAAAATCTCGGTGGCTTAACACAACACAAGCTTACCTTTCTCACCTGAAGTCAGTTGTGTGTCTGGGTAAGTGTTCAAGACAGCTGCCCTCCGTGTGTGGCTCATCAAGAGGCTCGCTTTCATCACCATCACCCTTTTCATACCTCATGCTTCCATGATCACCAAGCAGGGGGAGAGAACACAGAGAACTGCGCTTGGGTTTGTCATTGCCTCGGCCCCAAAGTGTCACATGTCACTTTTGCTCCTATTTCACCAGCCAGAACAGGTATGTAGCCTTGCCATGTGCAAGAAGCTGCAAGATGTAGGGGTATGAATCAAATACTTGGTGAGAATTTACTGCGTCTGCCCAGAGTAAATGAATATCATAAAGTGATCTTGATTTTAAAAACTCACAAAAGATATCAGTTCTCCCTACGTTATGCTATAAATGTAATATAATCCCAATTAAAGTACCAACAGGAGGGGCGCCTGGCTGACTCAGTTGGTGGAGTGTGCAACACTTGATCTCAGGGTTGTGAGTTCAAGTGTGGAAGTGACTTAAGAAAGAAAAGAAAGAAAAAGAAAGAAAGAAAGAAAAAGAAAGAAAGAAAGAAAGAAAGAAAGAAAGAAAGAAAGAAAGAAAGAAAGAAAGAA
>NW_027402214.1:776-3546 GCF_003265705.2 Callorhinus ursinus
GAAAGAAAGAAAGAAAGAAAGAAAGAAAGAAAGAAAGAAAGAAAGAAGAAAGAACCAACAGGATATTTCTTGGAACAAGACAAGTATATCTTAAGTTTACATGTAAAAAGAAACGTGTAAGTATAGCCAGAAAAATTCTGGCAAAAAAAAAAAGTAATGGGTATGGGAACTAGCCCTTCCACACATGAAAACATAATACAAAGCATCAGTAATTAAAACAATTTGGTACTGAAACACAGAGAAACCAATCAATGGAAAGAATAGAGGGTCTAGAAATAGATATAAACACATTATCGGAATTCAGTGTATAATAAAGCTGATGTTTCAAAACAATAAGGAAGTTTTTTATTATTTTATAAATTGTGTTGGGACAACTGGGTAGGATTTTGAGGGCAAAAGTCAAATCCTGACCTCACTTCTTATACTAAAACATATTCTTGATAGATAAAAGATCTAAATATTAAATAAAACTATAAAAATACAAAAGAAAACATGAAAAAATTTGAAATATTGGGAAGTATTTTAAGATCTAAGTAAGATACATATCCCATGAAATATTTGAAAACTAACAAATACAACTACACAAAAATTTGAAAGTGTCTGCCAGACAAAACAAAAACAAAAACAAAAGTAAATGGCAGCCTGAGAGAAGGCTAATTCCCACATTATGTAAGAACTTTCAGAAATCAAGAAGAAACAGTCCAACCCAATAGAAAAATGGTGGCAGACAAAAAAAAAAAAGAATACAAGTCACTTTTAAACATTTAAAAAGATGTTCTGCTTCAGTCATCATTAAATAATACAACGGATTATTATTTTTCATCTATCAGATTGACAAAAAAAAAATTTTGTAATGTAATAAACCCTAGCGTGGGTGAAGACAGGGAGATGCCAGCATGCTCAGGTACTGTCAAAAGGACTATAAATTCGTGCAAGTTCTTTGAAGGATAAATGGGCAATAAGTTTCAAATTTTCAACCTACATGTCCTCTGACCCAGGGATTTTACCTCTAAAAATGTTTCCTACAGATATCCTCACACACATGTGCAGAAAGCACGCCCAAGAATGTTTGTTGTGGCTTTATGCGATCACCAGAAAAAGAAAAAGAAGAAAACCAAAAACCCTAAACATTCACCAATACGCTAGTTAAATACGTAAGAAGTATAGTGAATGTTGTAGAACGAGACAGTAAAAAATGCAGATGAACAAGGTGGGAGAGGAACACCCACAGGGGAGATGGGGATTGGAATCGACTTCTCAATGTAGTCTGCTTTCTACTATTTTGATTTTTGAATTCTTTGAATTTATTATCGATTCCAAAAACAAAACTGAATTTTAAAACAACAAGAAAAAAGAATGAGATCGATCTGTATATGCCAATACAGAATGATGTGCAAATATGTTAATTGGGAAAAGCAAGGCACAGAAGCCTAATCTAGTATGCTACCACTTGTGTGGGAAAGCATATGCATTGAAAAGGTCTAGGAAGGGGGCGCCTGGGTGGCTCGGTTGGTTAAGCAGTTAAGCGTCTGCCTTTGGCTCAAGTCATGATCCCAAGGTCCTGGGATCGAGTCCTGCGCCTGGGTGGCTCAGCTGGTTAAGCAGTTAAGCATCTGCCTTTGGCTCAGGTCATGATCCCAGTGTCCTGGGATGGAGTCCTGCATCTGGCTCCCTGCTCAGCGTGGATCCAGCTTCTCCCTCTGCCTGCCACTCCCCCTGCTTGTTCTCTCTCTCTCTCTGACAAATGAATAAATAAAACCTTTAAAAAAAAGAAAAGGTCTAGGAAGATACATAAAAAACTGCTAACTAGGGCTTCCTCTGAAAGGAAACTGGAAATCTGAATGGGAGAACTACTTTTCACTTGTTTTTAACCAAGTAAATACAATTTCAATTTTTAAATCCCTAGCTCAAAATAATTGGGCTGGAATCACCAGGAAGAAATCAGCAGAATCCCACAGAAACACTGATGCAGAGTTTGGGGGGAAAAGGAAGTGCCAGAGCGGGGAAAGGGCCCCCTATCAATACTCAGTGACCTGAAGTATCCATTCGGCTGGGCACTGAGCTTTGGAACAAGGGCAAGACGTCCAAGTCAGGCCCACCTGGGCTTAAACCCTGCCTTTGCTACTTCACTGGCTGTGTGGCCTCAGGCAAGTTCCTTCACCTCTCTATGCCTGTTTCTTTAGTAATTCAGAGGGAAGTATTACACTTGCCCATGTTGCGATGGTGAAATGACACGATCCTGGAAAGGCCTGGCATGTAGCAGACATTTAATTGGTAGCAACCGAAGCAAGGCTAACTTGACCATTGCTCCCTGCCACTCGGGAATATTCTCTGGCTTTTGGAAAGAATTAGATCGAGCTAGGCCTGATAACGTCGTAAGCTCTCCAGTCACATCCTTACATCAAAAAAGGCGGTGAGAGACCAGAATGTTTCTCAGGATTGCGTTTAGGGGCGAGGGAAGTAAACTATTATCCCCTTTTGATGTTTTTTTCATCAAAATGTTATGAGTATTAAGAAGTCGGCCAGGCTCCCCACCAATCAGCAAAGGCCGGCTCTCTCTGGAGAGGTCTGCGACCCCGGGGTTGGAGGGACGTTGCTTTTTCACTTTCGGTACCGTGGTGTTGTTTGAGCTTTTCTCCACTAGCATCCAGCGCCCTTTTGCTTTTCAAAGCCAGTACTTTTGCTTTAGAGAACGAATGGGCATCGGGAGCCCGGCCGCTGGGCCGCGGGGCCCCGGAGCGCGCAGCCCCGGCGGCCCCGGCGGCCCCGG
>NW_027402215.1:0-3546 GCF_003265705.2 Callorhinus ursinus
CATCGCTCGGCATCAGGGAAATCCAAATCAAAACTTCAATGAGATACCACCTCACACACGTCAGAATGGCTAAAATTAACAAGTCAGGGAACAACAGATGTTGGCGGGGATGTGGAGAAAGGGGAACCCTTCTACACTGTTGGTGGGAATGCAAGCTGGTGCAACCACTCTGGAAAACAGTATGGAGGTTCCTCAAACAGTTGAAATTAGAGCTACCATTCGATCCAGCAATTGCACTACTGGGTATTTACCCCAAAGATACAAATGTAGGGACCCGAAGGGGTACGTGTACCCGAATGTTTATAGCAGCAATGTCCACAATAGCCAAACTGTGGAAAGAGCCAAGATGCCCATCGACAGATGAATGGATAAAGAAGAGGTGGTATATATACACAATGGAATATTATGCAGCCATCAAAAGGAATGAGATCTTGCCATTTGCAACGACGTGGATGGAACTGGAGGGTGTTATGCTGAGTGAAATAAGTCAATCAGAGAAAGACATGTATCACATGACCTCACTGATATGAGGAATTCTTAATCTCAGGAAACAAACTGAGTGTTATTGGAGTGGTTGCGGGAGGGAGGGATGGGGTGGCTGGGTGATAGACATTGGGGAGGGTATGTGCTACGGTGAGCGCTGTGAATTGTGCAAGACTGTTGAATCACAGATCTGTACTTCTGAAACAAATAACGCAACATATTTTAAGAAAAAAGAAAAAGAAGAAGATAACAGGAGAGGAAGAAAAGGGGAGTAAGTCAGAGGGGGAGACGAAGCATGAGAGATGATGGACTCTGAAAAACAAACTGAGGGTTCTAGAGGGGATGGGGGGAGGGGGATGGGTTATCCTGGTGATGGGTATTGAGGAGGGCACGTTCTGCATGGAGCACTGGGTGTTATGAACAAACAATGAATCATGGAACACTGCACCAAAAACTAATGATGTAATATATAGTGATTAACATAACAATAAAAAATTAAAAAAAAAAACCTCAATGAGATACCACCTCACACCAGTCAGAATGGCTAAAATTAATAAATCAGAAAATGACTGATGTTGGCATGGGTGCGGAGAAAGGGGAACCCTCCTACACTGTTGGTGGGGATGCAAGCCGGTGCAACCCTTCTGGAAAACAGTATGGAAGTTCCTCAAAAAGTTGAAAATAGACCTACCATATTATCCAGCAATTGCACAACTGGGTATTTGCCCCAAAGATACAAATGTAGGGATCCGAAGGGGTACGTGCTCCTCGATGTTTATAGCAGCAATGTCCACAATAGCCAAACTATGGAATTTCGAGCCTAGATGTTCCTCAACAGATAAATCGGTAAGGAAGATGTGGTATATATACAATGGAATACTATGCAGCCATCAAAAGGAAGGAAATCTTCCCATTTGTAACAACGTGGATGGAACTGGAGGGTATTAGGCTGAGTGAAATAAGTCAATCAGAGAAAGACATGTATCATACGACCTCAATGATATGAGGAATTCTTAATCTTAAGAATCAAACTGAGGGTTGCTGGAGTGGTGGGGGGTGGGAGGGATGGGGTGGCTGAGTGATAGACATTGGGGAGGGTATGTGCTATGGTGAGTGCTGTGAATTGTGTAAGACTGTTGAATCACAGACCTGTACCTCTGAAACAAATAATACATTATATGTTAAAAAAAAGAAAGAAAGAAAGAAGAGAGCAAGAAGGGAAGCATGAATGGGGGGAAATCAGAGGGGGAGATGAACCATGAGAGACTGTAGACTCTGTGAAACAAACTGAGAGTTCTAGTGGGGAGGGGGGTGGAGGCATGGGCTAGCCTGGTGATGGGTATTAAAGAGGGCACATTCTTCATGGAGCCCTGGGTGTTATACGCAAACAGTGAATCATGGAACACTATATCAAAACTAATAATGTAATACATGGTGATTAACACAACATAATAAAATAAATAATGGTAGGGATAAACCACTTATAAAACAAGTATGATAGGTAAAAGAGAAATAAAATTAATTCCAAATACAATAATTAGTTAAGGGATAAAAAAATAAAAAGATGTAAAATCTGTCATCAAATATATGGAAATGTACATGGGGTAAAAGTATAAAGCTTTGCAATATGTTCAAAAGTAGTTACTGTCAAAATAAATAAGAGACTATTATATACATAATATATTATAAATGAACCTCAGGATAACCACAAAGAAAAAATTACATATAGTAAATACACACAAAAAGAGGCAAAGGATTCTAAACGTAAATAAAGAAAACAAACCACAAGAAAGGAACAGAAAGGAACTACAAAAACAGCTAGAAAACAATTAACAAAATGGCAATAAGTACATACCTATCAATATTTACTTTAAATGTAAATGGGTTAATTTCTCTTATCAAAAGACAAAGTTTGGCTAAATATAAATTTTTTTAAATTGTTTATTGTTATGTTAATCACCATATATTACATCATTAGTTTTTGATGTAGTGTTCCATGATTCATTGCTTGTTCATAACACGCAGTGCTCCATGCAGAATGTGCCCTCTTTAATACCCATCACCGGGCAAACTCATCCACCTACCCTGCTCCCTTCTAGAACCCTCAGTTTGTTTTTCAGAGTCCATCATCTCTCATGCTTCGTCTCCCCCTCTGACTTACTCCCCTTCATTCTTCCTCTCCTGCTATCTTCTTCTTTTTCTTTTTTCTTAAAATATGTTGCATTGTTTCAGAAGTACAGATCTGTGATTCAACAGTCTTGCAAAATTCACAGCGCTGACCGTAGCACATACCCTCCCCAATGTCTATCACCCAGCCACCCCATCCCTCCCACCCCCAACCACTCCAGTAACAACAAGTTTGTTTCCTGAGATTAAGAATTCCTCATATCAGTGAGGTCATATGATACATGTCTTTCTCTGATTGACTTATTTCACTAAGCATAACACCCTCCAGTTCCATCCACGTCGTTGCAAATGGCAAGATCTCATTCCTTTTGATGGCTGCATAATATTTCATTGTGTATATATACCACATCTTCTTTATCCATTCATCTGTCGATGGACATCTTGGCCCTTTCCACAGTTTGGCTATTGTGGACATTGCTGCTATAAACATTGGGGTGCACGTACCCCTTCGGGTCCCTACATTTGTATCTTTGGGGTAAATACCCAGTAGTGCAATTGCTGGATCGAATGGTAGCTCTAATTTCAACTGTTTGAGGATCCTCCATACTGTTTTCCAGAGGGGTTGCACCAGCTTGCATTCCCACCAACAGTGTAGAAGGGTTCCCCTTTCTCCACATCCCCGCCAACATCTGTTGTTCCCTGACTTGTTAATTTTAGCCATTCTGACGGGTGTGAGGTGGTATCTCATTGAGGTTTTGATTTGGATTTCCCTGATGCCGAGCGATGTTGAGCACTTTTTCATGTGCCTGTTGGCCATTTGGATGTCTTCTTTGGAGAAATGTCTGTTCATGTCTTCTGCCCATTTCTTGATTGGATTATTTGTTCTTTGGGTGTTGAGTTTGATAAGTTCTTTATAGATTTTGGATACTAGCCCTT
>NW_027402216.1:0-953 GCF_003265705.2 Callorhinus ursinus
TGCTGGTCCCAGCCAAAGTGCCCGCCAGGAATGGTGGGGCCTGATCCACTTTGTAGGGGCACCTGCTGGGGTGGGAGTGTTGGGGAGGTGGGTCCACAGGGGACCAGCAGTGTGTGGAGTGCTAGCAAGATAGATGGAAAGCATGAGAATTGGCTCCTGCCAACACCAGGGTAACTTCAGAAGGAGGGCAGGAGGGTGCTGAGGGCCGGGCATTCTGATCCCAGAGAAAGCCCCTACCGATCCTTGCCCTCCAGCACACATGCTATGTTAGACAATAAATCTCCAAACTGTTGCCCCCATGCTAGGTCTCAGATGGGCTGATGCCCTACGCAGACGGGGTAAGAGGGGAGCCTCCAGCTCTCCCAGAATGATGTCCCCCTAATTTTCAAAGCTTCCCCAAGATAAGCTGTGAAGATTTTCAAAGCCAGACATTATGCAGGTTCATCTTCCTGGGGAGGTCCTTGGACGCGGGGTACCCGATGTGGGACTTGGTTGCCTCACTCCTCATGGAGGATCTCTGCGTCTCTGATATCCCTTTGGATTGTGGCTATTTGTGTTGGGTATTGGCTCCGGACTTCGTCTGAGCCCCCGCTGCCCTGTGGATGTGACCCTCTCCTCAAGCCCCTCGCTGCAGAAGCCCTGTCCTCCAGTCTTCAGGTCCTTTCCAGAGTGGGCAGCATTCCGATTGTGTCGTCGTGTCCATGGGAAGAGGTGAGCTCAGATCTTTCTGGTCACTCGTTCTCTCCACTGTCATCTGCACACTCATATTTTTAATTAGGTAGGAAATTAGAGAGAACGAGAAACCAGAAAGCTTTTAATGCTATTTTTTAAATATTTCCCATGGAGTTCTCTTTACCGATGTTATTTTTTTTAAAGATTTGCTTTGAGATAGAGAGAAGGAGAGACAGCGAGAGAGGGAACACAAGCAGGGAGGAGAGGGAGAAGCAAGCTCC
>NW_027402216.1:1053-3545 GCF_003265705.2 Callorhinus ursinus
CAGCACACATGCTATGTTAGACAATAAATCTCCAAACTGCTGCCCCCATGCTAGGTCTCAGATGGGCTGACGCCCTACGCCGGCGGGGTAAGAGGGGAGCCTCCAGCTCTCCCAGAGTAATGTCCCCCTAATTTTCAAAGCTTCCCCAAGATAAGCTGTGAAGATTTTCAAAGCCAGACATTATGCAGGTTCATCTTCCTGGGGAGGTCCTTGGACGCGGGGTACCCGATGTGGGACTTGGTTGCCTCACTCCTCATGGAGGATCTCTGCGTCTCTGATATCCCTTTGGATTGTGGCTATTTGTGTTGGGTATTGGCTCCGGACTTCGTCTGAGCCCCCGCTGCCCTGTGGATGTGGCCCTCTCCTCAAGCCCCTCGCTGCAGAAGCCCTGTCCTCCAGTCTTCAGGTCCTTTCCAGAGTGGGCAGCATTCCGATTGTGTCGTCGTGTCCATGGGAAGAGGTGAGCTCAGATCTTTCTGGTCACTCGTTCTCTCCACTGTCACCTGCACACTCATATTTATAATTAGGTAGGAAATTAGAGAGAACGAGAAACCAGAAAGCTTTTAATGCTATTTTTTAAATATTTCCCATGGAGTTCTCTTTACCGATGTTATTTTTTTTAAAGATTTGCTTTGAGATAGAGAGAAGGAGAGACAGCGAGAGAGGGAACACAAGCAGGGAGGAGAGGGAGAAGCAAGCTCCCAACAGAGCAGGGAGCCCAACGTGGGGCTCGATCCCAGGACCCCAGGATCATGACCTCACCTGAAGGGAGCTGATTCACTGACTCATCCACCCAGGCGCCCTTACTGATGTTATTTTTTAATGTGGCTGAGATTTACTGTTCAGTGTCCTTGCATTTTTTACTTTGAGGAAGCCCGTTGGCGATGCCTGGAGCACAAGTGTCCCTGTACAGGTATGCAAACGCCCGATGATTTTCTCTAGGATTAGCACTTTCTCCTTAGTTTTGAGGGACAGGTTTCCCTCTTTTTCCTTTCCACATTTTGTCATCCTGCTGACTCCTGGACTACATGGCTTCAGGTGGGAAACTGATTTAATCTTACTGTTGATCCCTGGCACATTGCAAATTGCTTCTCTTGGACTTTTCTCAGTGTTTTTTCTCTTGGTTCTTGGCAGTCTGGGTCTCTGTGATGCATCCTGCTTGAAGCACATGGAAATTCTCGAGTATTTAGATTCATGACTTTCAGTACATTTGCAAAGTTTTCAGCCATTCTTTGTTCCAATTGCCTGTCTGACATTGACCTCCTACCTTCACTTCGGAGACTGCTGTGTTGCTGATGATCCTGATGGACTCACCTGGGTACCTCAGGCAGGTGTTCATTTTTTTCCCCTTCAGTTCCTTCCATTTTGAGCTGTTTTCTGTGAGTTGTGTAAGATAATGGCCCAAATCCTTTCTTTCTCTCTTCTTGTTTTTTTTTTTTTATTTCTAGTTTCACTACATTGTCATGAGAAAGATAGTTGAAATGATTTCAATCTTCTGAAATTTGTTAAACCTGGTTTTGTGAACTAAAATGTCATCGATCCTGGGGAATGTTCCATGTGCATTTGGGAAGAATGTGCATTCTTTTTCTATTGGATAGAATGTCCTGCATGGGTCTATCAGTCCATTTGGTCTAAAGTAGAGTTGAAGTCCAGTGTTTCCATATTGATTTTCTGTCTAGATGGCTTATCCATTGTTGAAAGTGTGGTCATGAAGTCCCCTACTATTATTATCTATTTCTCCCTTCAGATCTGTCCATATTTGCTTGACATATTTAGGTGCTCTGAGGTTGGGTGCAAATATATTTATAATTATTCAATTATCCTGTAGAATGGACCCATTCACCATCCTATAAGGGCCTTCTTTGTCTATTGAGTCAGTTTTTGACTTAAATTCTTTTTTGTCTGGGCTAAGTGCAACCATATTTGTTTTCTTCTGATGACCAATTTGTGACCGCTCTTTTTCTAATTTCTTCAATTTCAGCTTATGTGCCTCTTTAAATCTAAACTGAGTCTCTTCTGGACTGTATAAATTTATAGTATACCCTATGATCTGTGAAGTCAAGGTCTCCTCTGCCCTGTTCCTTTTAGCACCATTCTCTAAAATTTTATGAGAAGAGTACTCTCGATAAATTTTAGTAACATTTTGTCCAATTTTAAGTACATGAATTGGAATTTTTTAAAAAGATTTCCTTTATTTATTTGACAGAGAGAGACAGTGAGAGAGGGAACACAACAGTGGGAGTGGGAGAGGGAGAAACAGGCTTCCCACGGAGCAGGGATCCCGATGCGGGGCTCGATCCCATGACCCTGGGATCATGACCTGAGCGGAAGGCAGATGCTTAACGACTGAGCCAGGCGCCCCTGAATTGGAATTTTAAAATTTTATTTTATATTAAATTTATATATTAACTTTGGAGAACTTGTAATTTTGTTCTAGTAACCATTCAGTTTTGGAACATAGCATATCTTTTCATTGGTCCAAATCTTTCCCA
>NW_027402217.1:0-3543 GCF_003265705.2 Callorhinus ursinus
GTATGGTGATTAACATAACAATAAAAAATAAAAAATAAATAAAAAAATAAAAATGCTTGTGCATGTATCATTGCAACTGATATATTTCCCAGGTTTTGATCTGGATTTTTCTGAGCAATCATGCAAGGGATATTTGCCTGTTTCCTAAGGATTTTATGATGACTGTCTTGTTTGCTTGTGCTCCAGTTGAGACAGAGGCAGTCAGGAAATATTTCACCAGGGTGGAAAAGTGAGCATCCATTTCTGACAACCAGCAATTCCCTTCTTCAAGTGCATCTTTTAGACGTAAACCGAAGTGTTAGAAAAGTACATATTCCTCATTCATCACCACTTCAGAGAAGTGGATTCTATCATTCTGGAATCAAAAATGAGCATTCAACTCCAGGGGAAAGAAAGAAATCAATTATGTTAGTGGTATTAAAGCATCATAACAAAGAAACTAAGAAGCACAGAATGAGATCTTGTATTTTCTTTAAGTTGAAGAAGCCAAGCTTCCATTTTTTATACTTGGAAAGGACATCAGTGAGATTGATTGGGAAAGGCTAGTAGAATGTTAAAATTATACAGCATTTTTGCAGGCTGACTGGAATTTTTACACACAATGTGCTATTACCTATGCATTGTTCTATGGAAGAAAAAAATAAATTAGTTGCTTCTTCCCTTCCCTCCTCCTTTCTAAAAGCCTGATCAAGTGATTTATCTTTAAACTTATTGCAATGAGTAGTTTCATTATCATTTTTAAATTTTTAGTTGTTTTCTTTAGGGAAGGTGATAACAAATTAATAAAGAAGTTTTTGGTTTTCAAAATTCTCTTTGGGCATAGCAGCTGCTGGAGGATTAGTATGATTCATACGAAATCTTTCTCTGGACAGTCTATTGGAGTTCAGAGTTTTAAGAGAGCAAATTAGTATCTTCATGATGCAATGTTTAGAACAAGAAAGAGGGAATTGGGTTTAAGAATTTTCATGCTCATGGCCCCTGCACAAGGATGACATGCAAATTCATGAAACATAGGGAAAGGTAGGGAAAAAGAAAATAAGACGAAATCAGAGAGGTAAACAAACCATAAGAGACTCTTAACTATAGGAAACAAACTGAGGGTTGCTGGAGGGGAGGTGGGTGGGGGGATCACCCACTGGGTGATGGGCATAAAGGAGGGCACTTGATGTAATGAGCACTGGGTATTATATGCAACTGATGAATCACTAAACTCTACCTCTGAAACTAATAATACACTATATGTTAATTAATTAATTGATTTTAAATAAAAATTTTAAAAAAGAAAAAAAAAGAATTTTCATGCTCAATATTTATTGGTGTATCTCTGTATCAGATATATCCACCAAGTACAGTCTGTTCTTGCCAGTCTTGGTTAAAGCCTTGGCACTTCACCTTAGCATACCTCGTGACAATCCTCTTTTGGAGAATTTTGGAAAATCACTTAACCAGCAAGCATTTACTGAGAAGCCACTTTATTCACCGTACTCTGTAAAGGCTCTGAGCCAGTCATCACATAACTCACTCTATTTTAGCCCCAGGAATGATCTCTTCCCTGAGGATAGCCCTGATCTCAACCATATGTGGTGCAGTGGAAGTCTAAAGGATCTGCTCTCAGGCAGACACATCCGTGCTCCAGCACTGACAAAGAAACTTCCTGCTATGCGACATCGGGTAAATTAGTAGTGGAAAATGCAGGAAGTATTAACTCTTCGGCAAGTATGTCTTCATTAGAGTCTGAATTAAATGTCCCTCCTCTGTACTCCCTTCCAAACTTATACTTTTATCACGTGCACTTCTGGTTTATTGAAGTTGTTCATTTACAAGACTAGATCTTCTGTTAAACCATAAGATCCCTGAGACTCGGGTCTGTGCCTTATTCATCTTTGTAACCTGAGCACTTAGCGCAGTGGTATGTGCCCCCTAGATTCTGAAACATCTTGGAAATTGAATGTTAGTGTAAATCAGGTTAAGGAATTCGGAGCCATGAAGTGTTAGCCCTGGAAATGACTGAGAGTCCATTGTTGTTATGCAAAATGATACATAACCAGTTTCCTACTGAGACATATTTATGTTTTATTAACTTTTTACTATTATAGATAATACCATATTGATTATATTTGTGTTTACATTTTGCAAACATATGTAATTATTTCCTTAATATATGTGTGTGTATGTTTGTGTGAGCAATGGTGCGTTGGGTCTAGTGATTTGCAGTATAAAATGTTGATGTAAATCAACACTCTGCCCTCCAGAAACATCGTATCTTCGCACTAGAAGTGCATACTGTTTCTCCACACTTTAAAAAAATGAACATTAGATATTTTAAATCATTTAAGTTATTTTTCCAAACTGATAAATACAAATGATAATACCTTGCTTTTTTTTTTAAATTTTTTATTGTTATGTTAATCACCATATATTACATCATTAGTTTTTGATGCAGTGTTCCATGATTCATTGTTTGTTCATAACACCCAGTGCACCATGCAAAACGTGCCCTCCTCAATACCCATCACCAGGCTAACCCATCCCCCCACACCCCTACCCTCTAGAACCCTCAGTTTGTTTTTCAGAGTCCATCATCTCTCATGGTTCGTCTCCCCCTCTGACATACTCCCCTTTTCTTCCTCTCCTGTTATCTTCTTCTTTTCCTTTTTTCTTAAAATATGTTGCGTTATTTGTTTCAGAAGTACAGATCTGTGATTCAACAGTCTTGCACAATTCACAGCGCTCACCGTAGCACATACCCTCCCCAATGTCTATCACCCAGCCATCCCATCCCTCCCACCCCCAACCACTCCAGTAACACTCAGTTTGTTTCCTGAGATTAAGAATTCCTCATATCAGTGAGGTCATGTGATACATGTCTTTCTCTGATTGACTTATTTCACTCAGCATAACACCCTCCAGTTCCATCCACGTCGTTGCAAATGGCAAGATCTCATTCCTTTTGATGGCTGCATAATATTCCATTGTGTATATATACCACAACTTCTTTATCCATTCATCTGTCGATGGGCATCTTGGCTCTTTCCACAGTTTGGCTATTGTGGACATTGCTGCTATAAACATTGGGGTACATGTACCCCTTCGGGTCCCTACATTTGTATCTTTGTGGTAAATACCCAGTAGTGCAATTGCTGGATCGAACGGTAGCTCTAATTTCAACTGTTTGAGGAACCTCCATACTGTTTTCCAGAGGGGTTGCACCAGCTTGCATTCCCACCAACAGTGTAGGAGGGTTCCCCTTTCTCCACATCCCCGCCAACATCTGTCGTTCCCTGACTTGTTAATTTTAGCCATTCTGACGGGTGTGAGGTGGTATCTCATTGAGGTTTTGATTTGGATTTCCCTGATGCCGAGTGATGTTGAACACTTTTTCATGTGCCTGTTGGCCATTTGGATGTCTTCTTTGGAGAAATGTCTGTTCATGTCTTCTGCCCATTTCTTGATTGGATTATTTGTTCTTTGGGTGTTGAGTTTGATAAGTTCTTTATAGATTTTGGATACTAGCCCTTTATCTGATATGTCATTTGCAAATAT
>NW_027402218.1:0-3543 GCF_003265705.2 Callorhinus ursinus
AAAAGCACCTACTTCACATTTAGGTTGTAAGACTCTAATGAATTAAGGCATGTTGAATGTCTAATGCAACGTCTGGCACATCGTACGTGCTCTACAAAGCTTCATATTGTTTGCGATGATGATGATGATGATGTGCATCCTGTAATAGGTATGTTGTGCACCATCGCCACTCTCCCGCTGTGCATCTCGGGGGGGGGGGCAACTCCACCCCCTTCAGCATCTAGAAGGAAATGGCATTCAGCAATCCCTTAGAAAGTCGTGGCCACAGATCTGACCCAAGGTCGCCCAGGGTGACTTATTTTGTATTGCTTTTATTCTCATAAAGCCCTTTTCCATTCTGAGATACACAAATATTCTCCCAGGATTTTTATTAATTCATGCTTGTCAATGGTGCTTACCACTTGTGATATGTGAATGTATTTTATTTTCTTGCCAGACTTTGAGCTTCTTGAGGGAATATTTCATCTGTGTTTGATTTCCCACAGTTATCCATAGCATTTTGCACAAAAGCAAGCAAAATGTATGTATTTTTCACTTTCTGAGTGTTAATCAACTGGCCTGAGCCTCCACAGTTGTTTTTTTTGTTTTTTTTTTTTTGGTCATTCCTGAAAAGTTGCATCTCTTATGCCAAGGAGAGTGGTGATTCTAGACCTCCAAGAAGAGGGCTGAATAGGTAATCCAAATCCCCTTCCTTCCTGCTGGGCACTACCCTGCCGGTGAGTTGTTGGTGCCCTCCAGGCGAGAGAGCGGCTTACACCTGCTGGTCTCCCTGTTTTAGTTTGTATTTTTGTAGGAAAAAAAAATGAGCGAGCCGAATTCTGTTTTGGAATGCTTTGGAAATTAGAAGGGAAGTCCACTTGCTCTCCCACAACAGGCACTCCCCCCGCCCCCCCCAAAAAACCCCACACGTCTCTGTGCCAGGTAATAATGTATGGCTGGCAGACATCAAGCACCAAAACAGGTGATAAATCCACTTCTGCGAAATGCAGCTCCACCTTTCTCCCATTTGGCCCCGGGGGTTGTTTTACTATTTTATGAGTCTGAATGTAATTAGTCACAATTAAAATCTGAATTCTCTAAGTATATTTGCAGTCGAACTTCATCTGAGGCAATAAAAAATAAATAGCTCACAGTGACTTTACTACTTATGTTTCTCAGGTTTGGGGGTGAGGGTAGGATAATGAAGAGGTGTCTTCACAGCATCCAATTGACATGCAGGATCTTCAGGGGATAGAGTGCCCACAGCTCAGGTTTATTTCACCTAATCTGTATAACAATGTATATACACTGTATAACCATGAGTAAGGGCAAGTTCCCCGTTAGAATGCCATGCCACAGAGGTCCTTTGTGAGCAGAGTTTTCTTCACCTTCCTCTGGGGGAGGAGAGGGCTCCTGTTGGAGACAAAAGATACCCAAACTCCTTGTTACTTTTCTGCTTCCACTCTGAGCTCTGTAGCTGTTTGTTTCATTTATGTCTATCCCAAATGCCAAACGAATAGCAGATACCTGCCTGAGATCTTGAACTATTTCTAGTCAATTCTTGGGAATCACAAATCTATGTTAAGCCTTATTGACACCGAAGATGTAACCTTCTCTAGACAAGGTTCTAAATTCTCACCTTTTTAAAATCTGTCTCCCTCCCCTGTAACCCCACTTGGTCCTCCCTTTCCTTTCTCTCTCCCACTCTACTCTGCTCACCTTTTATTGAAAGCCTCACGCTGGGATGGATACAGGACAATATGGTACCTCTACTCATGGTATTTACCTACCACCGCACCAGTAGCTATCACAATTATGGAGCACTCACCAAGTAAGAAGCACATGCTTGCTCACTTAAAAACACACAGGGCTCAAAAGCTACATCATTTTCTCCTTCCCATTGTTCAAATCCACACCAAGAGGATCAGTTGATTCTGTCTTTGGAACACCTTTTTATCTGCTCACGTCTTCCTTTCTCACCGACAGCCCTTGCTCCAGACTTTGATCTGGTCCCATGCAGGATTGAGGGTTGAATTGTGTCCACCAGAAAGATATGTTTAAGTCCTGACCCTTCATACTTGTGAATGGGACCTTATTTAGAAATAGAGTCTTTGCAGACATAGGGAAGTTAAAATGAGGTCACGCTGGATTAGGGTGGGTCCTAATCCAATGACTGGTATCTTTATAAGAACAGGGAAATTTGGACACAGAGACACACAAGGAGAAGGCCAAGTGACAAAGAAAGTGGAGATTGGGTCATGTGTCTCCAAGCCAAGAAATGCCAACGATTGTTGGCAACCACCAGAAGCTAGGAGAGAAACATGGAGTGGATTGTCTCTCAGAGCCTCCAGTGCAATAACTCTCAGATGGTTCCCCTTGCCTTCTGATACCCCATCTCCCATCACCGAACACTGTTGCATGCTTTCAGGGATGGGTCAGTACTGAGCAGAGAACTTGGTCACGGGAAGGGCACAAGAATCTGGAGAGGGATTCTGAGACAGGAAATTGATAAAACCACTGGATACTTGCAGAAATCTTGGGGAGGTCACAGACCCTCCCCCAGATATGGAGTCAGGGACTCAAAGCACAGAGAAGCTACTGCTGCCATCTGGGTACATTCACACAGTCTCACTGCGTCCTCTCTGCTGGGGCCACTACCTGCACTCACAGGGAGGAAGCCGAGGCTCTGTGGGGGGTGAGTCCAGCCACGGGATCTGAACCCCAAACTTTCTGCTCCATAGCAAGTACTCTTCCTCCACATCAGCACACTGGCTTATTTATTTTTCCCAGCCCTACCTTGTTATTTGTTTGTCTGGATTTCTCCCTTTTTCCCTCTGCACCTGCTCATCCGGTAAGGTCCAGTTTAAATCTAATTTTATCTGTTATAGTTTTTCCCAAGCACTTCAGCTGAAATAGATCTGAGCTAGCTCTCCTGAACACAACTTAATGACACACATATAGTTCTATTTGGCATGACTGAGGACTTCCTGAGTTATCTCTTTCTTCAACTACTGTCTTGGTTTTCTTTGCATCTTCTCTTGGTAGTGATTTTTTCAGGATTGTTGTTAGCTCCCTGGCACAGTCCATAATTTATATTCCTTTGTATGTCTAGCAGGTCCCAGAACAGTACCTTGCACAAAAGAGTCTCAATAAACTCAGATGTCTTGGCTCTCAGTAACATCATCTGCTCTGGATTTGTTAGCTCCAGGACATTCCTTAAACATCCCAGCTCAGTTTGTTTCCCTTTGACAAGAGGAGTCTGACCTAGCAACTCTAGATTTTCTCCAGTCTTATTAGATCAGGACAAGCTCCTTTGGCTAAGAGGGGCTGTGGGCCTCATCTGGCCCAAAGCCCAGGCCCATGGGGCTTCAGCAAGCTTCACCTATACCACGTTCACCAGAGAGTTGGGCTATGGTTGTGACCTTGGTGTTGGAAGGAAATCAAGGCCAGGTGTGATGCAGGCAGTGTCTTTGTGTGGCTCAGGTGTCTGCCTGATGTCTGTCTAGGATACATTTTGGGAGGTGCCAGATCTCAACAGGACAGATCTGTCTTCTCACACATGCC
>NW_027402219.1:0-3543 GCF_003265705.2 Callorhinus ursinus
GTCCCTCACCCCCCTGTGTTCCTCCCCAAAGGAAACACCTTTCTCCTTACCTTGGAGATGCTCTAGATCACAGAGCAGAGGTCCTCTCTATGGAAGTAACCTCTCCTCCTGACGTGATAGCCCCACCCCCATGTGAAAGCCCCTCTCCCATTGCAATAATCTTCAAATCAAATCTCTCCTTCCCTGTCCAGACTTACTTTTTGGGGGATGGGGGAGAGAGAGTGTACATATATATAAGGGGAGGGAGGGGCAGAGAGATGGAGAGAGAATCTTTTTTTTTTAAGATTTTATTTATTTATTTGACAGAGAGAGAGACAGTGAGAGCAGGAACACAAGGGGGGGGTACTGGGAGAGGGAGAAGCAGGCTTCCCGCCGAGCAGGGAGCCCGATGCGGGGCTCGATCCCAGGACTCTGGGATCACGGCCTGAGCCGAAGGCAGACGCTTAACGACTGAGCCACCCGGGTGCCCCGAGATGGAGAGAGAATCTTAAGCAGACTCCACGTTCTGCATGGAGCCCAACCTGGGGCTTGATCTCACATCCCTGAGATCATGACCTGAGCCGAGATCATGACGAGTTGGACACTCAACGGCCTGAGCCACCCAGGCGCCCCGAGTGCAGCTCTGTATGTGACAGAGGGATCAGCCCCAGGCACAGGGCAGACAGTGCCTCTTCCCAGGTGACACCGTGCCAAGGTCCCTGGGCTCCCCCGCTGGGATTTTTCCAGAGTCAAAGAGCTAAGCCCCTCCTCTTCTAAAACCCGCAGGGCGTCGTGAACTCCTCACCACCTTAGTATGGTAGCCTAGGGGGTCTCTTCCCTTGGTGGCCAAGTCTCCACCGGTCTACCATGTGCAGTGGCTGGACTGGCCTCTCAGACCACTCAAACCTGTCTACACAGCTGCCTGGGGTGGGCATGACAGCAGGTGGCCCTGGTAGACTGACGGAGGGGACCACAGCGGTGAGGCACTTCCACTTCCATAGCCCCCTCCCTGGGCACCTTCTGAGAAGTTGACCCCCACCCTTGCTCCAGCCCAAGGGAGCCCTCCTTCCGTCTTTCCCACAACAACGAGAGTTCAGCAGAGGCAGGTGGTGCCACAGAGGCGCCCAGCAGCATTAGACAGTTTTCTGGAACGCTAGACCATGTGGGTGCGGGCGGACAAGACCCTAACCCAGCAAATTCCAGTGGAGCACAGAGACCCTGATGGAGACACCACCATCCCCAGTGAGCCGTGAGGTGCTGAAGCAAGCACACGGCTCTCCACCGATTCCCAAAGAATGCGGATTCCTCCTAGAACATCCACTTACAATTACATTAAATAATTAACAAGCCGGTCTTAGAGGGATGGAATGGGTTTCAGCACAGAAGGAGAGAAAATCTGAAAACACAGGTTCTTCCAGCCCAATTTCCCTCATAATTGGGTGTCTTTTTGAGCCGGCTAATTAAGCAGCATTTTCCCCAAGTCAAAGAGCTGAGTCTTGGCACCCGAAGGGCACTCTGCAGACAGAGTGTGACACATGGATCTGGGGAGGCCCTGTAAAAAGCAGCCTCAGTCACTAGCAGCGAGTCTGTGCAGCAACCAGAAGGCGAGGCTCTCCTCCCGCAGAAGAGACGATCCCCGGGCCTGCGCCACCACGCTGACCAAGCCGGCGGGTAGACACCTCAGCAGAACCCTCAGGAATCCTCTTCCCTAGCAGGAAGCCGTCCTGTAGGCGCACACCATGCCAGGCTACAAACCCACTCTTTTATAGTCTTATTTCTGCTTCATGCGAAGTGGATTTGTTTTGGGTCAGCAGACACCCCAACAAAAACCGCAGCGTGCTGCCGAGTCCCATTTGCGAGGGGGGCTGCGCTACCTCGTGCCAATTAAAACCTCATTTGCAGTTGTGCAATCTCCCGTTTTCTAGTGAATATCTCCCGTTTTCTGCAGCCCAACACATGGTGGGGAGGCGGCAGCTCCAGGGCATTTCCTGGTCCCCCCATTGGCCCGAGGGGGAACGCAGGTGCCAAAGCTGGGACCCCTCCCAGGGCAGAGATGGTCTGGTTGCTCCATCTTGCATCAGCCAGGTAAGGCACGGTGCCCGGCACCTAGTAGGTGCTCAATAAACACGCACAGGTGCATGAATACTAGAATAAACAGAACCACCTCCTTCCACTTGTGTAGAACGACCAACAGATAGGACGTCGCAGAATCATGGCAGCAAATCAGGACGGAGCACTTAGCCAGTGCCGGGCCTTGTGCCAAGGCATCCGTGTACTGCGGCATCATAGGAAGTCTCCATCTGGTCTTCGTCCCTTGTTCCTGGCATGCTGCAACTAAAACCGTTAGCATCTCTGGAGCAATAGGAATGTCTTCTGTGTGCTAATGGGAGGACTGGGGGCTGGAGGCCCTGGACCTTCAGGATGGGGCTGGTGGTCAGAAAGATCAAGGCTGGGAGGGCTATCTGTCCCTGCACCCTGACCTCCAGGAGGGCAGAGGGGCTGGAGCTTGATTTCCATCACCAGTGACCAATGATCTAATCAATCACATCCATGCAAGGAAACCTCTGTAAGACCCCTGAAACAACAGGGCTCCAGAGCCTTTTGGTTGATGAGCACACCAAGGCGTCAGGAGGGTGGCATGCCCAGAGAGGGTGTGGAAGCTCTGCACACCCCTCACACCTCACCCCACACATCTCCGTCTGGCTGTTCCTGAGTTGTATCCTTTACCTAAGAAGCCCGTAACAGTAACTAAAGCTGTCTATTTGAGTGCACCGTTCTAGCAAATTACCAAACCTGGGGAAGGGGTTGTGGGAACCCCCTCCCAAATTCATAGCCCATCTGTGAGAAGCACAGGTGATAACTGACTGGCTTCTCAAGGGGGGCAGTCTTGTGGGCCTGAGCCCTTAGCCTGCAGGGCTGGATGCTGAGTCCAGGTAGACAGCATCAGGACTGAGCAGAACTGTCAGGTAACCACCGGGATCGGAGCTGAGAGGAGGGGCTGGAGGAGACGGTCACCAGTGTCGATCTGGTGCAGCCCATGCACCATCTCCTTTCGTCCCCAAACAGCTCAGCAAAGCCGCTACTGTTACTGTCCTGGTTTTGCAGACGAGAACACTGAGGCAGGGGTGGATGCCCAGGGATACGTGGCTAGTGAGTGAGCGACAGACTGCGGGCACACACTCTCACATACTCAGAACTCCGCCTTGGACCCCCACGGGGGGCCCGTGTTGAGGAGGAAAGCCCCCCAAAACCCCAAGGCAAAGGCCTCCACCATGTCCCATGGGGTCTGCCTCTCGAGGCCATTCCTGAGCTCCATGGGCCCACCTTTCTCTGTGTGATGTAAGCTCCGGGGGTCGGATATTGTCTTATCTTCCTCACCTCTGTAGCTTTGGCGCCTGACACACAGCGAGTGCTCGGCACGCTGACGGCGAAGCATAGAAGGGAGGGAGAGGGGGGTGGAGGGGGAGGAGGGAGAGCAGGGGGAGGAGGGAGAGGAGGGGGGGAGGGGGGGGAGGGGGGGGGGGGGGGGGGGGGGGGGGGGGGGGGGGGGGGGGGGGGGGGAGG
>NW_027402220.1:0-3543 GCF_003265705.2 Callorhinus ursinus
CAGACTGTCCCTCACACAGATCAGAGCCTACTCTTCACCCTGGTTTTGGCCCTGATTCTAACACTCAACAACCCTGGATTGATGGGACTGATTGTCATTCAGGCCCCGAGACACCCTCACGCCTTGCTGACAAAACTCAACCTTAACCTGACCCTGATCCTTCTGACCTTCACTCTGACACTGACCCTGACCCAGGACTTCATGTGAATTTGACCCTCACCCTCTTCTTGATTCTCACCCTAACACTGACCTTGGCCCTTCCACTAACAGTAATCTAACTGAACCTCTGCTGGACTTGATCATGTTCCTGATCCTCACGATCCTGATCCAGCCACATACTGATTGTGAAACTTCCCTTAACCCTGATCTCGACCCTGAACCTTATTCAAATCCTTAACTGACACAGACCCTTAGTCTGTCCTCGACTGTGACCTGATTCACAGCCTTGCTTTGGTATTCACCCTATAGACTTACCCAGATCTTGACCCTGATCCATTTTTTAATTGAAATCTATTTGACATATAATATTGTGTAAATTTAAGGAGTCCATGTTGATACATTTATGTATCTTACTACATTATATATCATAATAGGATTGCAACAATTAGCACCTCTATCATATTACAAAATTATTCTGTCTTTTTAGTCATTAGAATAATTAAGTTCTAGGTTCCTAGCAAGTTTGTTGATTATAATACAATATTGTTGTCTGTGCTCACTATTCATTATAAATTTGTACCCTTAGGCAACACCTGCCCTGTCCCCTCCACTTCTCAACCCCTGGTAACCACTATTTTGCTCTCTGTTTTTGCAAGTTTGCCTTTTTTAGATTACACGTGTAAGTGATGTCCTATAGTATTTGTCTTTCTCTGTCTGACTTATTCCACTGAGCCTCATTTCCACAAGGTCCACCATGTTGTTGCAAATGGCAGAATGTCCTCTTTTTTCATGGCTGTATAATATTCCATTTTATTTGTTTTTATCCATTCATTTGTTGATGGGCGATTATTGGCTATTGTGAACAATGCTGCAATAACATAGGAGTGCATATCTCTCTTCAAAATTCTGTTTTTATTTCCTTTGTGTGTATACCCAGAAATGGAATCACACTGGTTCATTGTTGGGTCTATTTTTAATTTTTGAGAAGCCTTCGTATTGTTTTCCATTGTGGTTGAATCAATGTACATGCACACCAGCAGTGTGAAAGAGTTCCCTTTGCTCCAGACCCTTGCCAGGCATTTTTATCTCTTGTCTTCCTGATAATAGGCCTTCTGACAGGTGTGACATGATATTTCATTGTGGCTTTGATTTGCATTTCCCTGATGATGAGTGATGTGGAGCATCTTTTCATGTGTTTGGCACACAACCCCGTGTGGCGTCTCCAAACCCAGGAGATTTCTGCATTGTGCCCGGCACTGCTCCTCCTGGGGGAGGAAGGGGAGTAGCCCCGCATCTGCCACTTGTTAGGTCCCTGCTGGAGGAGCAGTGGCCCGACTGTGCTGTGGATCACATTTTATGGCAACCCCTAGCTGAGAGCCCACTCCTTGGCTCTGTCTCTGCAGCCAGCTTCCCCGCTCCAATACCTGGGAGCTCTACTGCACTCAGGCACCCCTGGTCTTTCTGTGACCCTGAGGGTCCTGAGAACACACTGTCCCAGTGAGGGCTCCACCCTCCTGTTAGCCACTGGAGCAACATCCCTAAGTAGAGCTGACTTCTAAAAGTTCCGATTTTGTGCTCCACTGCTCTATCACTTGCTAGTAGTGCCTGATGGAGACACCCACCCCTGCCGTCTATCATCCCAAATATCGCCTCGGATTCACTTCTCTGCACGTCCTACCTTCCAGAAAGTGGTCGCTTTTCTGTTCAGAGAGCTGTTGCTATTCTTCTCTTTGATCTCCTGTTGAGTTTGTAGGTGTTCAGAATGGTTTGATCCCTATCTAGCTGAATGCCTGTGACTAGATGAAATTTAGGTCTCCTACTGCTCTACCATCTTGCTTCTCCTCTCAGTAACTTACTGTTTTTATTCCTGAAGCTTTGTAGTATAATTTGAAGTCAGGAAGTGTGGTAACTATGGCTTTGTTCTTTTTTCCTCAGGAAGGACATTTTAACAATATAAATTCTTCTGATCCATGAACAGAGGATGTCTTTCCATTTGTTTGTCTTTGCATTTCTTTGATTTCTTTCAGGAAAGTCTTCTAGTTCTGTGTACAGGACTTTCACATCCTTGGTTAAATTTATTCCTAATATTTTATTGTTTTTGATGCTATTGTGAATGGGGTAGTTTTCTTTATTTCTTCTCCAGACGTTTCATTCCTAGTGTATAGGAATGTAAATGACTTGCATAAGTTGATTCTGTATCCTGCAACTTGACTGAACTCTAACAGCCTTTTAGATTTTCTATATACCAAATTGTATTATATGCAAACAGTGACAGATTCACTTCTTCCTTCCTGATATGGATGCCTGTTATTTCTTTGTCTTGCCTGATTGCTTTGGCAAGGACTTCTAATACCAAACTGAATAAGAGTGGTGTGTGTGGGCATCCACATCTTGTTCCTGCTCCTTGAGGAAAAGCTTTCAATTTTTCACCAGCGAGTATACTGTTAGCCATGGGCTCATAACGTATAGCCTCTAATACATTGAGGTACGTTCCTTCTATACCGGATCTCCTAAGGGTTTTTATTAAATGATGTATTTTGTCAAGTGCTTTTTCTGCATCTATTCAGATGATCATGTGATTTTTTCCTTTCATTTTATTAATGTGATGTATCACATTTATTGATTTGTGTATGTTTAATGATCCTTGAATTTCAGGGATAAATCCTCCTTGCTCATGATGTATAATCCTTTTTATGTGTTCTTGAATTCAGTTTGCTAATATGTTGTTGAGAGTTTTTGCATCTGGATTCATCAGAGATATTGGTCTGTAGGTTTCTTTTCTTGTGGAGTCCTTCTCTGGCTTTGGTATCAGGGCAATGACAGCCTCACAAGGTTATTTTGGAAGTATTCCCTCCTCCTCAATTTTTTGGAAGAGTTTGAGAAGAACTGGTGTTAATTCTTCTTTGACTGTCTGATAGAATCTCCAGTGAAGCTGTCTGGTCCTGGGGGAGTTTTCTGTGTTGGGAGGTTTTTGATTCCTGATTCAATCACTTTAGTCTCTATTGGTCTGTTCAGATTTTTTATTTCTTCCTGATTCAGTTTGGTAGGTTGCTTGTTTCTAGGAATGGATCTGTTTATTCTAAGTTATCTGAGTTTTTGGCTTGTAATTGTTTAGTTTCACAATCCCCCTTTTCTGCAGTCTCAATTGTAATGTCTTTTGTTTTCTTTTTTAAAAAAATATTTTATTTATTTATTTGAGAGAGAGAGAGAGAGAGCACAAGCAGGGGGAGGAACAGGAGGAGAGGGAGAGAGAGAAGCAGACTCCGTGCTGAGCAAGGAACCTGACATGGGACTTGATCCCAGGACCATGGGATCATGACCTGGGCTGAAGGCAGATGCTTAACTGACTGAGCCACCCAAACGCCCCTAATGTCTCCTTTTCCA
>NW_027402221.1:0-335 GCF_003265705.2 Callorhinus ursinus
TTCTTCTTTTTCCTTTGATTGCTTGTTTTCTTTCTTAATATTCCAAATAAGAGTGAAATTACAGAGTATCGTCTTTCTTAGCCTTATTTGGCTTAGGGTTATACTCCCTAGTTCTATGCATGTCATTGCAAATGGCAAGACTTTATCCTCCTTGATCACTGAGTAATATTCCCTTGTGTGTATATACCACATCTGCTTTATCCATTCATTAGTCAATGGACACAAAACTGCTTCCATATATTGCTGATTGTAGATAATGGTGCTAAAAATTAGCGGTGCATGTAATCCTTGATTGAGTGTTTTTGTATTTTGGAGGTAAATAGCCAGTAGTGCGA
>NW_027402221.1:435-3542 GCF_003265705.2 Callorhinus ursinus
GTTGTTTCCTGGGTGGTTAATTTTACCCATTCTGAGAAGTATGAGGTGGTATCTCATTTTGGTTTTGATTAGCATTTCCCTGATGATAAGTGATGGTGAGCATCTTTTCATTTGTCTGTTGACCATGTGGATATCTTCTTTGGAAATGGTTTCTCAGGCCTTCTCCCTCAGTTTCATGAGATTATTTGATTTGGTGTTTTTGAATTGTATAAATTCTTTATATATTCTAGATACTAACCCTTACAATAATTTAGAGATGGAGATTGAATTAAATAAATTCTCAAAATGATTGATAAGCTTCTTTTGTTATTGTTGACTAACATCTTTAGAAACTTATTCTGAGGACAATTTGGAAAAATTTTAATGGTCATGCAACTGGACATGTACATTCCTAAATGTGTTACTTCACTTATGATATAACAGTGAGAAATTTCATCAATGCTGACAGGTTCCTTCCAATTTCAAAAAAAATAAAAAGGACTCTATCTGTCTTCCTTTGTGCCTTTAGCCAAGAGTGGTCACATAAACAACATGGAAATAACACAACCCTGAAGACATCGGTCATCTCTACAAGGGGTTGATTAAAACCTGGCATTTCTTTTCTCTGTAACACCAGGTGTCTGGAAGGAGTGGTATATAATCTAGCTGACAATGACTAGAACTGGGTGAGGGCAAGTCCGCAGTAAGTCAGTCCTGAAGTGTGTGTCCCTCCACAGTTGGCATCTCGGTACCATCCATGGAGCGGAACAATAATGCTTCTCAGTTATGGGCTTACTAAAATATTTTCACTCCCACTAATCGTTAGAAGCGTGGTCACTCCCTTGTCCACATAGGCACTTATTTTATTCAAGCCTCTCTTGCAGCACCTGAGGGCCCACTCAGCAGCACACACTGTCCCCTCCCAGAATCATTCTGGGCATTTTCCCAGACTAAAAGGACAGAGAACCCAGTGCCAACACCTGGCATACCACAGGTACTCAAAAATATTGTGACATGAAGCATACATGATAAATCAATGCATCATCTCTACTTTGATATACACGGACCTCAGATTTGAATCTTTGTCCCTGGGTGTAAAGTTCCTGTGAGCAGAGCCAGCATATCATCATCTGGAACCTTGTCCTATCCCTTACAACCAAAGCCTAGCACATCATTAGCCAAAGTAGACACGATTAAATAAATGCATATGGAAGGATTGAGCATAGTCTTACATTGCTGGCTCCATAATTCCTAACTGTGCAAGCATACGAAGGATTGACTATCAGTCAAACTTTGTGAGAGATACCAGGCTCCTTCTGCTTCTGTGCTCAGATTTACAGCCTCTCCAGCAGTGGCTCTCAGGTCTCCCTCTTTTTCACAGTAATAACTGTAGGGCTTTCCACCTGCAAATCTTCCTTCACAATCAGAGTGATCTTCCTGCCTGGGTTTTCATCACCCCATGCCTCTCTGCTCAGCAGCTGCCTGCTCCCACAGGGACTCAGCCCTGCAAGTATCTTCTGACCATTCCCTTAACCAACTGTCAAGGATCATGCCAGGCACCAGAGGTTTATTGTCATTGGTGGTGAAAAGCTACAACTACAGGGCAAAACTCTTTTGAATGAAAAGGGAACCCCAGACCTGCTTCTGCCCGTAGCATATGTGATTAAAAGACAGAAGCTAAGTTGTTAAAAAATGTGTAAAACTGGTTTCATGAAGACTGGAGTCAATGGTCACTATGGTTAATCATAGTTTATTGTATATTTGAAGGTTGCTAAGACAAAATTCTTAAATGTTCCTTTCACAAGAAAACTTGAAACTGTGGGGATAGATGCTAACCAGAATGAAGTGGTGATTATTTCACAATATATACGGATAACACTCTGTCATACACCCAAAAGGAATGTAATGTTACCTGTTAATTATACCTCAATTGTTACAAATAAATGAATAAAACAGGAATCGGCAAAATGTAAAGTCAGGGCAACCAAAAATAACTGCTTTTACTCATGCAATTGTAGGTGAACCAGGAAAAGTGGAAGTCAATGAAAAGAACTCTGGTTGTGAAAATCAGGGAAGACTTCACGGAGGAGGAATTCCAACAGATTAAGACGAGAGGCTATCCAGTTTGAGAAGGAAGGACCTGGTGGGAGAGTATGTACACCTACACGTCTCAACCTGGACACTGCAAATAATCTTCCTTCACTTTAAACGAATCATAATCATTCCTTGAGAGGGATGAAAGCCCCTTCTCCCTCCTAGGCTCCCAGTCTCTTCTTTCTTCCAGTCAATTTCTGCAAAATCCACTCCTCAATAGAGGCCAGGACCCATCTCTCTGTGTGTCCTCTTCTGGTCAATCCACACCCCCGACCACTGACTGCTTCACACGGCTGGCATTTTAGTGTAAAATGTTGTAGTCTCCAACGCCATTTATTATTTCCTTGTCATATCATGTTCTTCAGATTGCTTTGCTCGCTTTCTCTCCCTAAAGAACTGAATCCTCAAGTTTTTAGTGGTTTGTCTAGGAAGGTATGAATATACACAGTATATATTTTATTAAACAAATGACAAATTTTTTAACAAAGTAAAGATGAATTACAAGTGTAATTTAATCTACAAATCACACAGGTCTTATAATGAAATGCTTAGGGGATAGGGCTCAACTAGGATTCTTACCATGAAGTACAAAATACACTTATTTCTCCTTAAAGTGAAAATTAAGGAGTTCTTCAAATTTCCTTCATTGTGTCTTCACCAGATAATCTTCCCACTGATAATCTTTCTAAGAAAACTGATTGAGAGCTCTTTGACAAGTTAGAGCAATATTTTCAAGCAACATGTTTGCATCTCCACCATCAAGGGCTGCATGCATTACAACTCTCCAATGTACCTCAAATCTGATAGAAAACTCAATAGCAGGGTTTTGTTAATTTTTTATTTAAATTCAATTTAGTTAACACAGACAGCATTTTCAGTTTAGAAGTACTTAGTGATTCATTAGTGCAAAAATGATATTTTTCTTCCTCTGACTGAATTATTTCACTTAGCATAATACCCTCTAGTTCTATGCATGGCATTGCAAACGGCATGATTCATTCTTTTTGATGGTGGAGTAGTATTCCATTGAGTAT
>NW_027402222.1:0-3541 GCF_003265705.2 Callorhinus ursinus
GAGGCCTCTGCTCCGTGTCTTCCTCCCGTCCCGACCTTGTCCTGCGTCCTGACAGGGACTGACAGCTGGGGGCCTGCTTGGGGCCCCTTCAGAACCCAGAGCCCAGGCCTTTCTGTGGTCACGGCCTCAGGCCTCCAAGGAGGGAGGGGATGCTGTCTTCGAGGTCCCCGGCAATCCTCTGGCCTCTGCCGTCTCTGTCTCTGCCCCTGAGCGGGGTCTGCAGAGCACCTGCTGCAGGACCCCGGCTCCCGCCCCGGTGGGTGGACCCCGGTCGGCACGGCCCGCTCAGGACAGCGAGGTGCAGCGGGAGCTGCCGAGAAGCGGGGCACGCACCGTGTGGCCGGAGCCGCGCAGGTGCCGCCCGTGGTCACCAGAAACGCCTGCTTCTGTCTCCCTGTCCCCCTGGGGCAGACCCCCCTGACCCACGCGGGGGACCCTGAGAGGGACAGGGTGGGCTCAGAATTCCTGGGGAGCAGCCCGCGGGCAGGTGCCGCCCTGGGCACAGAACCGCTGTCCCTCGGGGAGCCCCAGGCACAGCCCCCCTGTTGGAACAAGGCTGCTTCTCTGACTCGGGGTTAGCGTCCTGTGTGCACCAGACTCTGCATATTTCCACAGGAGCTGAGCCCTGGCTGCCCGGACTGGGGTGGGGACCGGGGTGTGACAGGACACTGTTGTTCTGTGCATGAATTCATGAGGAAGCCCAGTCACAGAAAGGGTCAAAGTCCAGCCCTTTATGGGCCACCAGGAACCCCAATCGATTTGCCCACATGTCCTGTGTGTGCACGGGTTTATCGTGTTTGGCCGCACAGAGAGAGGACGCACATCCTTGACGGTGCTGACTTTTGGGAGGAGGCGCCGCTCGAACTTCTGCTTGAATCAACCCCAGGATCCGTAGGATCGCTTTGAATGAGCACAGAATACTTTCCAATCATGAGATGACCCACTGAGCAGAGGCGACGTGCCCACACCAAGTCCAGGGCACAGTAGACATTGTTCTCAGCCACGCGTGGGAGAACACGTAGCTGGTCCTCCCTCCGTCTCCACTACTCTGCCCGGCAGCTCGGGGGTCTCAGCCACCTGGTGAGGGGGGACGGGACAGGGCCACAGAAGCCAGCTGCTGTGGACACAGCCAGGAGTTTCTTCTCGGTCAGGAAGGCCCCGGCCAGACTTTGACTCCCCGTGGACACCGATGGGGTCCCACCATGGGCGTCTATGTCCCTGGGCCCATCCGTGACCCCAGGAGGAGCCCCCGAGAGGGGCAGCTGGGGAGAGACAGGGGCTCCATCCTGGGTCCTGGGAAGGCCGGGCTGATCCCAGGTGTGCTTGGTCGAGAATAACCGTCGTGGTCGTAAGAGCAGCTCGCTGGGATGGGAAGGCCTCCGTCTCCTGAAACCCTAGCCCTCATTCTCGGAGGGCAGCACGGCTATTGTGTCCCTGTCCCAGAGGGAAGGCCGAAGGCAGCGAGGTCATGTGACTGCTCCTGTCCACACGCTGACGGGTCGGAGGACCTGGTCTCACGCCTTCTGGACCCTCCCGTCCAGGCTGCCGACCGCCCTGCGGCACCTGACCTCCTGGTCTGACCCCAGCACATTCCCTGTGCGTCAGACTCACACACGAACTCTGAAATAAAAGGCTCCAGAAGGACACAAGAGAGAATTAGGAGCACACTTAGATGTGGGGGGTGATCTTTTGACGCCAGAGGGAAACCAGTACGCCTTAAATGATCCATCTGTTTAACTTCATGAGGACAATAGCAGGGCTAACAGTCCAGAGATAATGGTGAAAGGCAAACTGGAAACTATATTATTTTGTTGGAAAACAGGCTAATCTTATTAATACAGGTCTAGCTCCTATATGCTAATAAGAAAAACAGAATCATGGGCAGAGGACATGAGCAGACAGCTCACAGCGGCCAGAAAAGGAGATTAACAGTCATGGGACATGGTGACCCGGTTCATGTACAGGAGAAATGCTCATTCCAATCCAATGTGATATTATTTTCTCTTATCAGTGTTGCAAAGGGCAGAAAGCTCGGTCAGCGTGGGTTGGTGGGAAACCTAAGCATTATTGGGAGGAGAACAGCTGGGGTCACTCTCGGGAGGACGATGAGCAAGGTCTGTCAGGGGCTGAGGTGGACCTGCCTTTGGTCTATTAGACTCACCCAGGGGTTATCCCAGTGTCCACACAACCGTGTGTGTTGTCTACACACTCACGGTTGACCTATATACACTCAGGTGTGGTGTGTGTGAACCAGCGTGTGATGTATATGCCCGTGTGTGTGACGCATGAACACCCGAGAGTGATGTGTGTGCCGCCGTGTGTGAGGCAGAATACGCTCCCGCATGCTGTGTGTCCATCAGCGTGAGATAGACATGCCCTGTGAGTGACATCCATGCCCCGTGTACAACAGGTACGCCCCCATGGGTGAGGCATGTGCACCTGTGTGACTTCTGTGCACCGAGTGTGACGGATGTGCCCCCGCGTGTGACGTGCGGACATCCGTGCGTGCAGAGGCTCCAATCCCAGGCTGCTCAGTGGGACCAGGTTTGCAGGGACAAGAGCACCCTGAGTGCCCGGCACACGTGGGGGGAACTAGAGCCCATGTGGGGGCGTGGGCAGCTGATCACGAGACTCTTGCCCGCGTGCAGACGCAGGTGCAGCCCTGCCCGAGCCGTGCAGAGAAGAGGGGGGGAGCAGAGCAGCGGGTGGCGTGGGGTCGGGCACGGGGAGACACAGGTAGGCACCTGTCAGTGCAGAGACCCCCTCCGGAGGGATACACACGAACCTGGAACAGCACCGGCCGGTGGGAAGGGCAACTGGGCAGTGGGGCTCAGAGGTCGGGGAGAGGATGCATTTCCATCTCCAGCGCCCCTCCTTTACTGGAATGCAGAATCTGCATAACATTTAACACAATTTAAAAGCTGCTGAGTGTGGCTGAAATACAACCTTCTCATCCTTGGAACGGGGACGACACTCTGCAACCCGCCACCTTCAGTGGGTTGTCCTGGGCTCCTTAGACGCTCAGCATGTGACGCAGCAGCTGAAATGTAGGGAATGGGAACCACGTTCATGGCGAACGTCTGGTCTCGGGTGAGCAAGCGGCAGGTGGATCCCGCCACCTGTCAGTTCCCCCCAGGCCCTAATACAGTGAGGACGGCGACAAGGAAACGCTTACTGTGGGTGACTTTCCTGTGTCGTCACATTTACTCCTTGCAGGAGCCCCGTGGACACGCTCAGCTCTCGTCCCCGTGCTTCCCATGCGGGACCTCGAGGCTTAGACAGTTCAGGAAATCGCCCAAGGCCGCTCAGCCAGAAAAGGGCGGATCTGGAACATGAACCCAGGTCTGTCTCACCCCCGAGCCCACGCCTCGGGCACCAGCTGGCCAAGAGCCCAGGCCTGGGTCCCCAGGAGCCCTCACCCGGTCCACATGGGGTGGGGACCATGCTAGCTGGGCTCCTGCCTCAGTTACCTGGGGCTGTCAAAAGAAGACAGCATTCACCCTCCCACCTTTGTGGAGCTTGTGGGGGGCTGTGTCCGGGC
>NW_027402223.1:0-1838 GCF_003265705.2 Callorhinus ursinus
CGGATAACCCTGCAGGGATGAATCACTGCATACCGGGTGCAGGGCTGTGCACGCACAGCTGCGTGTCTGATCTGGGAGCAGCATGGGGACTGGGCAGGAGGACAGTGCGGATGGCCGTGCAGGGCTGTGATGCCACGGGGCGGGCTACCGGTCCCTGTCTTTGCAGAAGGCCACGGAGGACATGGAGAGGCAGCTGGCAGACATGTCCTCCTCCCTGACAGAGGGGTTGACACCACAGGCATCCCGAGAAACCGGTGCTGGGGATTTCCAGGCAAGACCTCCGACACCACCCGGACCACTGTCCCAGGTCGTTGTTCACCGGACAGTGGTCCAGGAGCCGGAGCCCAAGGAGGCCAAGGCCAAGGGTGAGAAGGCTGGGGCTGGGTGTTTGTGGTGTGTCAGGACGGGTCGGTGCGGCCCACCAGCGGCTGGTGTGGGGCCAGGAGAAACGAATGGACACAGAGCACCCAGGGGTTAGGCTACAGTTGGGGAGACGTCCCTGTGAGGGTTCCTTCCCGGCTGTGGCTTCTCTGGGAGGCACTGGGCTGGGCTCTGTCTCTCAAAAGCCCACAGAGAGTAAGCACGTGGGTGAGCTTTTCTCCTCTCACAGCTGCTCCCCCACCTGAGGAGCTAGAGCTGGCTCTGGAGGGACAGGTAGTGCCTCCAGTGACTTCAGGAGGAGACCAGGAGCCGGCAGGTGACCCGGAACTTGCCCACGGAGACCCTGGCACTGTCCAGGAAGAAATGGCACCTGCTCTTGCCCCAGCCCCTGCCCCTGTCCCTGCTACAGTTCCTGCCATTCCCCCTTCCCCCACCCCAGACCGTGCCCCTGCCTCGGACCCAGATCCTGACCCTGCTCCTGCCCCTTCCCTTACCCCTGCCTCTGCCCCTGCTTGTGCCCCTGCCCCTGCACCTGTTCCTGCTCCTGCCCCTGCCAGAGCCACTGTCCCTGACCCAGATCCTACCCTTGCTCCTGCCCCTGCCCGTACTCCTGCGAGAGCCCCTGACCCTTCCCCTGCCCCTGCCAGTGGTCCCCTTCCTGCCCCTGACCCAGATCCTGTTTCTGCTCCAGCCCTGGATCCTGCACCTGCCGCTACTGCTGACACTGTCCCTCCCCTTGTCCCTGCCCCTGCCCCTGTTCTTACCTCTGTCCCTGCCCCTGTCCTGGCCCATATCCTGAGCCCTGCCCTACTCCTGCTCCTGCAGGGCTCCCACAGCCACATCCAGAGCCCACAGCCTTGCAGGGAGAGCTCCTTGTACAATCACCCTTAGTTCCATCGCCAGAACCTGAGACCCCGCCCGATTGTTTCATCCCCTCCCCCTGTGTTCTTTCTCTCTGGTACATATTAACTGTTATTTTATCCTTCCATGTCCTATATACTGTTTATTATTTGTTTTAAATAAAATTACTTGTTTCAATTGTACACGTCATGAGCATTAAGTACATGCCCAACGCTGTGCCACCACACCCCAGAACATTGCCCCAGAATATCTCATTCCCCAAAGGAGTCCCCGAACCAGAAGCCCTCCTTGCCCATTTCTCCTCCAGCCCAGACCCCAGCAACCCTTAAGCTGATTTCTCTTTCTGTTCCTTTACCTATTCCTGATGTTTCTGTGAGTGGAATCACGGAATAGGGGCCTTTTTTTCTGCCCACCTCTTTTCAAAGGGGACTCGTTTTCTTCTGTGTTTGTTTGTCATTCAATTTCCCTTATTTGATATTGAAATCCCCGATGGATTACACATCAGATATAATCATGGAGTCCACTTGAGGAATTATGGGCACCATCTCGGGGCCGAGACCCCTGGTCCTGCTGGGAAACCACAGCCTGACCCCAGA
>NW_027402223.1:1848-3540 GCF_003265705.2 Callorhinus ursinus
CCACAGTCCCAGTCCTCATGATAGAGGATACATAGAGTCCTGTAGCAGTCCAGCACCATAGCCACTGTCACATTTTTATTCGGGGCACAGGATCTGGGAAGCCCCTCCTGAGACCCCTCCTGCCACCCTGTTCCTGGGAACATTCAGAATTGGAGGAGGAGGAGGTGGAGGGGATCCAGAATGACAGAGGGCCAAGGAGAAGGAAGGTCAGCACTGGGAGGACCTGAGCCACCATCCAGGGCCCGGGCTGTGGTGCCCTCGGACCTCACCCCAAATAAGGGCTCCTGATGGGTGGACCCAGCTTCTGTGGTTTCCCTCCCTCCCTCCCTCTCACTCCCTTACTCCTTCCCCGTTTCCTCCCTCATTCAGCAGAAGATCTGGGGTCCCTGCTGTGTACTGAGCACTGGGGCTTCATCAGTAAGCACCCCCAACCCACATGGTCATGTCCACTGTGGGAGGTGACAGGGTCAGTCTTCAGGGCTAGGAGTGATGATTAGCACCAAGAATCTATTCCTGAAAACAGAGACCAGTTGCACAAAGAAAAGAATGGAGAGACCCATGCTTAGCACTTCCTCTAGAAAAATCTAGTCCTGAAAAGTGATGAAGAGTAAGTATAACCTAGACTTCCTGCAATGTGAGTTCTAGTGTCAGGTATGCACTGATTCCTAGAACCAACAAAGTAAATTATCCAGTGTCGACTGGGGTGTTGTGAGCCAACTTTTCTGACCAAATGACAGCATTTCAGCCAAAATCTCCAGGGCTTCCGAGTTTTCCCAAGGGTCTCTGTGATCCTCTGATCCTTCCATCAACCTCCTTGGGAAGCTCTGTCTTGTTTTACTTGTGCCTGCCTCTTCTGGGACCCTCCTGTGGCCTCCTCGACAGGGCCACCCCCACCAGGACTCCCAACCTGGACTCCCTGTGCCCTGTGGCCTGGCACCCACATCCCGTGAAGGTCCTGTGAGCCGGGCGCATTGTGCAAAGCCTGTGCACAACTTCTGGGGTCACCTTGCGTCTCCCTTGCAGCAGCCTGCATCTTCCTGTACAGGGTCTCCTCTGAGCAGTCTGTGAGGCCGGACTGTGCCCATGTCATGGGCACGGAAGCAAGAGTCCAGAAGTTTCAGACGACCTGTTCCCAGTCCCAGTTTGTGGAGCCTGGGCCAAGAATGGTCAGCAAGCAGAGGAGGACTTGGGCCCAGGGAGCCTGAGGGAGGACGTGGCACAGTGAGCCTGCAGGAGAGTGAGCACCATGGGAGCCTGGCGCTCAGGCCTGCTGGGAGACCACGTCCCACCCTCACTGGCTTTTTCTCCAGGGCTGGAGGTCGTCAGGGTATCCACCCTCCACGGCTGCAGGCTGGCAGTGGCTGGCAGGAGGGGAGGCACCTGGTGTAGGAGAGAAGGCTCGGCAGAGAGGAGCGGGCAGGCACTCCCCCATCGGCAGGTGCACTGGGGCAGGCTGAGGGGGTATCTGCAGAGAGCAGTGCCTGCACCTGGAGTCTTTACACAGACCCCCTCCTCAGGCTCAGCACAAGCTTGCCTGGATGGCCTTTGTCCCCCAGATACAAAGTCTGGCCCAGTACGCCCCTCAAGCCCCGACTCCCAATCATTTGTACTCAGCTGAAGTGACAAGAAATGGCCAGTAGTTTACGTGGTTTTGGGTGCACAGGGACATTTGTTTTTCTGGCCTGAGCTGCA
>NW_027402224.1:0-1076 GCF_003265705.2 Callorhinus ursinus
GATAAAAAGCTTTTGCACAGCAAAAGAAACAGTCCACAAAACCAAAAGACAACCGACAGAATGGGAGAAAATGTTTGCAAATGACATATCAGATAAAGGGCTAGTATCCAAAATCTATAAAGAACTTCTCAAACTCAACACCCAAAGAACAAATAATCCAATCAAGAAATGGGCAGAAGACATGAACAGACATTTTTCCAAAGAAGACAGACAAATGGCCAACAGACACATGGAAAAGTGCTCAATATCGCTCGGCATCAGGGAAATCCAAATCAAAACCTCAATGAGATACCACCTCACACCAGTCAGAATGGCTAAAATTAACAAGTCAGGAGACGACAGATGTTGGCGGGGATTCAGAGAAAGGGGAACCCTCCTACACTGTTGGTGGGAATGCAAGCTGGTGCAATCACTCTGGAAAACAGTATGGAGGTTCTGCAAACAGTTGAAAATAGAGCTACCCTACGATCCAGCAATTGCACTACTGGGTATTTACCCCAAAGATACAAATGTAGGGATCCGAAGGGGTACGTGCACCCCAATGGTTATAGCAGCAATGTCCACAATAGCCAAACTGTGGAAAGAGCCAAGATGTCCATCAACAGATGAATGGATAAAGAAGAGGTGGTATATATACACAATGGAATATTATGCAGCCATCAAAAGGAATGAGATCGTGCCATTTGCAACGACGTGGATGGAACTGGAGGGTGTTATGCTGAGTGAAATAAGTCAATCAGAGAAGGACATGTATCATATGACCTCACTGATATGAGGAATTCTTAATCTCAGGAAACAAACTGAGTATTACTGGAGTGGTGGGGGGTGGGAGGGATGGGGTGGCTGGGTGATAGACATTGGGTAGGGTATGTGCTATGGTGAGCGCTGTGAATTGTGCAAGACTGTTGAATCACAGATCTGTACTTCTGAAACAAATAATGCAATATATGTTAAGAAAAAAAAAGAAGAAGATAGTAGGAGGGGAAGAATGAAGGGGACTAAGTCGGAGGGGGAGACGAACCATTAGAGATGATGGACTATGAAAAACAAACTGAGGGTTCTAGAGGGGAGGGGTG
>NW_027402224.1:1176-3540 GCF_003265705.2 Callorhinus ursinus
ACTCTGAAAAACAAACTGAGGGTTCTAGAGGGGAGGGGTGGTGGGGGGATGGGTTAGCCTGGTGATGGGTATTAAAGAGGGCACATTCTGCGTGGAGCACTGGGTGTTATGTACAAACAATGAGTCACGGAACACTACATCCAAAACTAATGATGTAATGTATGGTGATTAAAATAACAATAAAAAAATTTAAAAAAACATTAAATGGTGCACCCACAGAGAGAATCATTTTATGGTTCCTCAAAAACTGAACATAAAATTATCATATGACCCAGAAATTCCATTCACATCCCCAAAGAACTAAAAACAAGCACTCAAACAAATACGTGTATACATGTTTTTAGTCGGAGTATTCACAGCAGCCAAAAGGTAAAAACAACTCAAGTATCCATCAACCAATAGATAAATAAACAAATTATGATATGTACATAGAATGGAATATTATTCAGCAGTAAAAAGGAATAAAGTACTGATACATGCCACAACGTCGATAAGCTTTGAAAACATTTTTATAAGTGAAGGAAGGCAGACAGAAAAAGTTACATATGTTATGATTCCTTGTATATGAGATATCTGAAATAGGTAAAGCCATAGAAACAAAGTAGATTAGTGAGAAAAATTGTATTCTTTATAATGATTTTGTGTTGTGTGAATTTCACCTCAATTAAGAAAAAGAAAAGTAAAATTAATGTCAGCAGCCTGGAAGCAAACCCCAGAGTTACTAGAGAATCCCTCTTTTAGAAAATGCAACATTATCAACATCAGCACTTTTGATGGGTCAAAGGATGATACTGAATGATAATAAGTGAATATCAACAACTCTAATAAATTTTCAAAAAGCTTCAAGGGGTCTGCCTCTGAAAGTTAGGGTTCTTTATAAATACCCTAATTCTAGTTCATTTCATAACACAGACACACACACACACACACACACACACACAGATGATAAAAAAATTACAAAAGTCTACAAGAGATTTCCATAGTTATTACATTTATTCTAAGTGTTAAGAAAGCATGGTGTTAGAGTATATTTGGCAGTATATTTCTTTATATTGGTATATAAAATCACAGTGCATCCTGTAATTAATGGCACCTTGAGTTTAGTGAACAACAAGAGATAGAATGATAACATTACTACACTTTCAACCGATGCTTTACAGTACAATGGTGACCCATTCACTCATTTTCATTAATCAAAACTTTTGAATATGCTGTGTTAACTTCAGAATATAAATGGTTGACAGTTTTTTTTTAAGATTTTATTTATTCCTTTGAGACACAGAGATACAGAGAGAGAGAGAGAGAGAGCATGAGCAGGGGGAGAGACAGAGGGAGAGGGAGAAGCAGGTTCCCCACTGAGCCAAGAGCCCAATATGGGGCTCGATCTCAGGACCCTGGGACCATGACCCGAGCCAAAGGCAGACACCTAACATCGGAGTCACCCAGGTGCCCCAGTGGTTAACAGTTTTGATATGACAAATTTGAAAGACATTTGATTTTAAAGAATTTAGAGTTAACTTCAAGAAACTAACTTTCACAATTTCACCATCAAATAGGAGACAGAAAACCCTAGAAGCATTATTGTAAACCATGAACTACTGAAGAGGCAGTTACAAGGTACAGTTTGGGCAAAAAACAGTGACCGTCCCCTCCTGGAGATTTATACGAGGTTTCATAGAAGCAATTGTGTTTCAGTAGCATCTTATAGGACACATGGGGGTTTTGAGTTTATCACAATAGAATGAGATAAGAAGGCCATTCCAGGTGGAGGAATTATAAGGACCAAGGGGAAAAGGTATGAAGCAAATTGTGAAAAGACAAGAGGGAAGGGGACAGGAAGGAGACAAGCCAGAAACCAAGCCAAGATGCCTTTAAAACACTGGGTTTCTGGATATCACATTAATAATCATTTCCTTATCTAGCTCTCTTAACAGAAAGTTAAATGCATTAGGCCATGTCATTAATCTTTAGTGATCTCTTTGATAAACCAAATTTGATAGTACGAGGACGAAAAAAGGTTTAGATTTGGCTTGTATCCAGGCCACAGTATCTCTGCAATCTCTAACTTCTCTATTAAAAAAGAAAAAGTCAAAATGTCCACCCTATATAATGGCTCCCAATTATGGAGTATATATTCCAGGAATCACATCCAACACACACAGACATGCACACACACACACATATATACACGTGGTTCTTTCAAGCAATATATTCACATGCTCACTTAAAAGATTAAGAAACGTAGAGGTTATATTTTCCTAATATCCATGAGCCAACAATTAATTAAAGCCAGATATGCCAGAATCCCATGATCTCAACCTTAAACTCCCTTGGTTAATTGTGTGTGTGTGTGTGTGTGTGTGT
>NW_027402225.1:0-3540 GCF_003265705.2 Callorhinus ursinus
GAGGCCTCTGCTCCGTGTCTTCCTCCCGTCCCGACCTTGTCCTGCGTCCTGACAGGGACTGACAGCTGGGGGCCTGCTTGGGGCCCCTTCAGAACCCAGAGCCCAGGCCTTTCTGTGGTCACGGCCTCAGGCCTCCAAGGAGGGAGGGGATGCTGTCTTCGAGGTCCCCGGCAATCCTCTGGCCTCTGCCGTCTCTGTCTCTGCCCCTGAGCGGGGTCTGCAGAGCACCTGCTGCAGGACCCCGGCTCCCGCCCCGGTGGGTGGACCCCGGTCGGCACGGCCCGCTCAGGACAGCGAGGTGCAGCGGGAGCTGCCGAGAAGCGGGGCACGCACCGTGTGGCCGGAGCCGCGCAGGTGCCGCCCGTGGTCACCAGAAACGCCTGCTTCTGTCTCCCTGTCCCCCTGGGGCAGACCCCCCTGACCCACGCGGGGGACCCTGAGAGGGACAGGGTGGGCTCAGAATTCCTGGGGAGCAGCCCGCGGGCAGGTGCCGCCCTGGGCACAGAACCGCTGTCCCTCGGGGAGCCCCAGGCACAGCCCCCCTGTTGGAACAAGGCTGCTTCTCTGACTCGGGGTTAGCGTCCTGTGTGCACCAGACTCTGCATATTTCCACAGGAGCTGAGCCCTGGCTGCCCGGACTGGGGTGGGGACCGGGGTGTGACAGGACACTGTTGTTCTGTGCATGAATTCATGAGGAAGCCCAGTCACAGAAAGGGTCAAAGTCCAGCCCTTTATGGGCCACCAGGAACCCCAATCGATTTGCCCACATGTCCTGTGTGTGCACGGGTTTATCGTGTTTGGCCGCACAGAGAGAGGACGCACATCCTTGACGGTGCTGACTTTTGGGAGGAGGCGCCGCTCGAACTTCTGCTTGAATCAACCCCAGGATCCGTAGGATCGCTTTGAATGAGCACAGAATACTTTCCAATCATGAGATGACCCACTGAGCAGAGGCGACGTGCCCACACCAAGTCCAGGGCACAGTAGACATTGTTCTCAGCCACGCGTGGGAGAACACGTAGCTGGTCCTCCCTCCGTCTCCACTACTCTGCCCGGCAGCTCGGGGGTCTCAGCCACCTGGTGAGGGGGGACGGGACAGGGCCACAGAAGCCAGCTGCTGTGGACACAGCCAGGAGTTTCTTCTCGGTCAGGAAGGCCCCGGCCAGACTTTGACTCCCCGTGGACACCGATGGGGTCCCACCATGGGCGTCTATGTCCCTGGGCCCATCCGTGACCCCAGGAGGAGCCCCCGAGAGGGGCAGCTGGGGAGAGACAGGGGCTCCATCCTGGGTCCTGGGAAGGCCGGGCTGATCCCAGGTGTGCTTGGTCGAGAATAACCGTCGTGGTCGTAAGAGCAGCTCGCTGGGATGGGAAGGCCTCCGTCTCCTGAAACCCTAGCCCTCATTCTCGGAGGGCAGCACGGCTATTGTGTCCCTGTCCCAGAGGGAAGGCCGAAGGCAGCGAGGTCATGTGACTGCTCCTGTCCACACGCTGACGGGTCGGAGGACCTGGTCTCACGCCTTCTGGACCCTCCCGTCCAGGCTGCCGACCGCCCTGCGGCACCTGACCTCCTGGTCTGACCCCAGCACATTCCCTGTGCGTCAGACTCACACACGAACTCTGAAATAAAAGGCTCCAGAAGGACACAAGAGAGAATTAGGAGCACACTTAGATGTGGGGGGTGATCTTTTGACGCCAGAGGGAAACCAGTACGCCTTAAATGATCCATCTGTTTAACTTCATGAGGACAATAGCAGGGCTAACAGTCCAGAGATAATGGTGAAAGGCAAACTGGAAACTATATTATTTTGTTGGAAAACAGGCTAATCTTATTAATACAGGTCTAGCTCCTATATGCTAATAAGAAAAACAGAATCATGGGCAGAGGACATGAGCAGACAGCTCACAGCGGCCAGAAAAGGAGATTAACAGTCATGGGACATGGTGACCCGGTTCATGTACAGGAGAAATGCTCATTCCAATCCAATGTGATATTATTTTCTCTTATCAGTGTTGCAAAGGGCAGAAAGCTCGGTCAGCGTGGGTTGGTGGGAAACCTAAGCATTATTGGGAGGAGAACAGCTGGGGTCACTCTCGGGAGGACGATGAGCAAGGTCTGTCAGGGGCTGAGGTGGACCTGCCTTTGGTCTATTAGACTCACCCAGGGGTTATCCCAGTGTCCACACAACCGTGTGTGTTGTCTACACACTCACGGTTGACCTATATACACTCAGGTGTGGTGTGTGTGAACCAGCGTGTGATGTATATGCCCGTGTGTGTGACGCATGAACACCCGAGAGTGATGTGTGTGCCGCCGTGTGTGAGGCAGAATACGCTCCCGCATGCTGTGTGTCCATCAGCGTGAGATAGACATGCCCTGTGAGTGACATCCATGCCCCGTGTACAACAGGTACGCCCCCATGGGTGAGGCATGTGCACCTGTGTGACTTCTGTGCACCGAGTGTGACGGATGTGCCCCCGCGTGTGACGTGCGGACATCCGTGCGTGCAGAGGCTCCAATCCCAGGCTGCTCAGTGGGACCAGGTTTGCAGGGACAAGAGCACCCTGAGTGCCCGGCACACGTGGGGGGAACTAGAGCCCATGTGGGGGCGTGGGCAGCTGATCACGAGACTCTTGCCCGCGTGCAGACGCAGGTGCAGCCCTGCCCGAGCCGTGCAGAGAAGAGGGGGGAGCAGAGCAGCGGGTGGCGTGGGGTCGGGCACGGGGAGACACAGGTAGGCACCTGTCAGTGCAGAGACCCCCTCCGGAGGGATACACACGAACCTGGAACAGCACCGGCCGGTGGGAAGGGCAACTGGGCAGTGGGGCTCAGAGGTCGGGGAGAGGATGCATTTCCATCTCCAGCGCCCCTCCTTTACTGGAATGCAGAATCTGCATAACATTTAACACAATTTAAAAGCTGCTGAGTGTGGCTGAAATACAACCTTCTCATCCTTGGAACGGGGACGACACTCTGCAACCCGCCACCTTCAGTGGGTTGTCCTGGGCTCCTTAGACGCTCAGCATGTGACGCAGCAGCTGAAATGTAGGGAATGGGAACCACGTTCATGGCGAACGTCTGGTCTCGGGTGAGCAAGCGGCAGGTGGATCCCGCCACCTGTCAGTTCCCCCCAGGCCCTAATACAGTGAGGACGGCGACAAGGAAACGCTTACTGTGGGTGACTTTCCTGTGTCGTCACATTTACTCCTTGCAGGAGCCCCGTGGACACGCTCAGCTCTCGTCCCCGTGCTTCCCATGCGGGACCTCGAGGCTTAGACAGTTCAGGAAATCGCCCAAGGCCGCTCAGCCAGAAAAGGGCGGATCTGGAACATGAACCCAGGTCTGTCTCACCCCCGAGCCCACGCCTCGGGCACCAGCTGGCCAAGAGCCCAGGCCTGGGTCCCCAGGAGCCCTCACCCGGTCCACATGGGGTGGGGACCATGCTAGCTGGGCTCCTGCCTCAGTTACCTGGGGCTGTCAAAAGAAGACAGCATTCACCCTCCCACCTTTGTGGAGCTTGTGGGGGGCTGTGTCCGGGC
>NW_027402226.1:0-3540 GCF_003265705.2 Callorhinus ursinus
GGGGTCCCATTACCTCCAAGATCCTGCTGTGTCCAGAAACATGTGTCTGGTAAGTGGGGTCTGAGCAGGTGGCCACTAGAGGTTAGCAGCTCTGGGATCACACTGTGATCCACTTCCCCCTCAAACCCAAGTGACCTGGACTGCACCAGCCTCCCCACTGGCTCCTGAAAGCAGCAGCCCTCCTATAAGTTCAGACATCATCCATCTTAGAGATACTAACCTCTCTCATCCCAAGTCCCCCTCATTTTGACCTTCCCTAAGAGACAGCTTTTTCATGGCTCTAATCAGGTTATTCCCTGGTAATATGAGCAGAGTGCCTTGAGCTCCCCCAAGGAACCATGGCTCTAGGCTCTCTTCCACCTCCACTACAGCCACAGGCAGAACCCAGCTCATTGATATCCACAAGGCACTTGAGCTCCCACATCCTACCTTGAGGTAAGGGGACAATCTCTAGGGAGAAGACAAACCTGGAAACTTACTCTCCTCGTTCCTTCTGTCCAATGATGGCAGAATCTCAGCTCTGCATATTAGAGGTAGACACCTTCCTCCATATCCACAGACACCCGAGTATTCCATAAGCACCTGTTCCTACCTGTCTCCTTCTCTTCTTTACTCTGTCCATCCACCCCTCCACATAGAGCAGCAAGTAGTAATCTGTGTCTCCCCCAACTTCTGCAGTGCTTCTGTGACTCAGAGCAGAGAGCCCACACTCCAGGCTCCTTACTCCAGTCTATACCTACCTCACCCACAGGAGGAAATCATCCAGAGGTAGGGAAATGTCCCCTGCTTCTGGACTCCCTCCAGCCTGGTTACCTCATCTTGTCACATTTACTCTTCAGAGGTCTGCATCACACAGGGACATGCAGTCAGGAAATAGTAGTTCTGGTGACCAGAGTTTGGAAACTTTATGCCAGGGTCCAAACACAAATTTGCCACAGCATGTGTGATGGGGCTAGGGACAAAAATCATTTTTGCAGAAATACCTACATATGGACATTACAGGTTATTTTTTCCTTCCTTCAGAATGCGGGTGACCTCAGCAGCTGACCTTGATTTCCAGAAAAGAGGATGTCTAAAAGTGTTGATGGGGAGAGGAAGGATGTGTTCAGGGTCAGCTCTGCATAATTCACTGACGCTTTCTCAGGGCTGTGGAGGCCACTGCCCACCAACTGGAGAATGTGATGACTTACAAGGCACAGTAGTGAGAATAACCCAGACTATACATCAGTCACCCAGGGTTGTTTCCTGTACTTATTCTGAAATAATGTTTTTAAGTTATTTAGGCCTCTGAAAAATATTAAAACTCTCACTCCTGGAGATGACCAAACTTTTCCAAGCTCCGCATTTATGGCATCTTGGATGGGAGTGTGCAGGGTCATCACCACTTTGATGCCATTGCCTGGGAGGCAAAAGTTTCCAGCAAGTCCTTGATGTACCCAAAAAAACTCTCTACCTCATACACCTGAGCCTGCTTCTCACCCCATGACTTGATTTGTTTTTCTATGCTCTCCACCACTCCTTCCAGGATGGAGCACCTCTCCTTCATCTGGAGGACCTTTGCCAATGAGTCCTCTGTATTCAGGGCCTGGGGTCTGTTCTAGAATTCCCTCCAGTCCCCATCTCGTCTCCTGATATGAGTTCTGTTTCCAACCCCAACCTCATCTCCTGCTATGAGTTCTATTTCAAACTCTCCAAACTTTTGGTTTGACTCCGCTTTTTGGCTTGGTATCCTTTCCTCTTGAGGGGAATTCCCAAAAAGACGAGGGCTACCCAGGTGATAAGCCAAAATGACCTTAAGCTGAAGTCTATCCCAGGGCACTGGTGACTCACTTGTCCTGGGGTCGCCCTAGTTAAAGGGCTTCCAGTCAGTTTAGTGTTCTAGGGACTTCTTGGCCCAGTGCAGAGCTGAGATGGAGGAGCCATGACCAGAGGGCTCCCAGCCAACCTGTGTTCTGGGGACCCAATTGTCCTGTGCTTTATGGGGTGGAGGATTTTGGGTCAGAGGTCTCCTGCTCAGCCTGATGTCTGAGAGACTCGGCCCAGTGTCAAGCAGAATCAGAAGGCTTAGCGACCCAGATCTCCCAGTTGGCCTGGTGTTCTAGTGACTCAGTTGCCAGCTGTCTCCTCAGTTGAAGGGCCCCCACTTGGAGGGAGTCCAGTCATCCTGTTGTCCAAGTGAGTCCTCTGCCCACTGCCAACCTGAGTTGGAGTGTCTGAAGGTTCCTGTTTGGCCCAGTGTTGTGAGGACTCAATTGCCCTCTGGTTTGTTGGGCTGAAGAGCTCCCAGAGAGAGGACTCCCATTCAGCCCAGTGTCCAGGGCACTCCTTTGCCCAGTGTGCAACTAGTTTGTTGGTGTCATAGTCTCAGGGCATCTATTGGACCTGGTGTTCTGGGGAATTCGTTGTCATTTTCTCAACAGCAGTAGAAGACCCCCCTTCTTTGTCCTAGGTTCAAGGTGGCTCCTTTCTCTGGTGCTGAGTTGGGTAGGGGGGCTTTTGGACTTAAGGCTGCTGCTGGGTCCACTGTCCAGATAATATTTTTGTCCACCTCCAGGTCTGGTTGGAGGGGTTTTGGTCAGAGGGCTCCGCAAAATCCTGTGTTTGAGAACCTGATTGCCTTATGCTTTTCTGGGTTGGATAGCTTTTCTTCTGAGGGCTCCTTTGCAGTCTAGAGTCCAGGTGATTCATTTGCCCATGCCAGACTGTGTTGGAGAGCTCGTAGCCTAAGTGCTCCTGGTGTTCTGGGGACCTGATCACCCTGTGCATTGCAGGAATGGTGTCCTCATGATCTCAGAGTGCTTGTGTTCAGCCTGGTGTCCAAGCGATTCTTGTGCCCGGTGCTTGGCTATGTTGGAGGGCTCCTCTTCAGGGGGGTTTCCCTCAGCCTGGTGTCAAGGGTCCTCTTTTGGGCAGTGCAGAGCTCGGTTGGAGGTTTCATATTCTCGATACTCCCAGGAGGCCTGATTTTCTGAGGATTCAGTTGAGCTGTTCTTTGTTGCATTGGTGGGCATGCACTTGGCCCAGGGTCTTGGTGATTCCTTTGCCTTGTACAAAGCTGAGATGGAGGGCCCATGGTCCTAAGGCTCCTGGTCACCCTTCTGTGCAGATGAATTGATTGCCTTGTGCCAAGCTTGGTCAGAGGTGGTTTGGTCAAAAGCCTCCTGGCAAGTCTGGTTTTCTGGGGACTTGACTGCCCTATGTCTCTCCCACAAGTAGACAACAAAAATAAAAGGCATCCAAATGAGGAAGAAGTAAAATTTTCACTGTTTGCAGATGACATGGTACTCTATACAGAAAACCCAGATGATCCCAACAAATGACTACTAGAAATGATCAAGGAATTCAGGAAAGTCTCAGGGTACAATATCAAGGTGCAGAAATCTCTTGTGTTTGTATACACTACAAATGATGCAGGAGAAAGAAAAAATAAGAAAACAATGCTATTTGTAATTGCACTCAAAATAATAAGATATCTAAGAATAAACCTAACCAAAGAAGTGAAAGACTTATACTCTGAGATTTGATGAGCACCCACATCCA